>NC_057810.1:491802367-492102367 GCF_018294505.1 Triticum aestivum
TCCACGCGCGCCCCGCCGCCTCCTTCCTCCACGCGCGCCGCCGCCTCTTCGGGCTCCGGCGACCGGAGCCGCCGTCGCCGCCGCGGGTCATCTCCGGCGAGCCCGAGGCCGGCCGCCGCCCGCACCTCCTCGCCGGCGCGCGGGCCGCCACCGCCGCCGCCGGGCGCTGCTCCGGCCTCCCCCGACCTTCCCGGCGCCGCCCCGGCCTCTCCCCGCTGCTCCGGCCGCCTCCACCGGCTCCGGCGAGCCGTCTCCGGCGAACTCGCGCGGGTGCTACAGTGCTGCTACAGTAACCGCCAGATCTGGAAACCCTAGATCCGGTTGACTTTCCCTCTCCCCCTTATTTTTTTTGTGCTAACTTTGACTGCTCGTATCTCCGCAACCGTAGTTCCGTTTTGGGCGTATGATATACCAAAATCTTCGTCTCGACATGTACATCATTTCGTTCCATTGCATCATTTGCATTTGAGGTCATATTAATACCCAAAATGCTGTTAGAAGGAGGCTTCGTGAGTTAAATTGCAGATCCGTTAGTTCATCATGCACTTTTGTCATTTTTGCCATGTTTAATTCGTGCATGATATGCCTGTGCCCCTTTGGGATGAATTGTGAAGCATTTTGTCTTCTTTCCAGAGGTGCCACCCATGCATTTTTAGGATGTGTGTGTTGTCTTGTGCAAGCTTGCGAAGAGAGGTACCTGAGATTGCAGATTTCAGAGACTTAGTGATTTTCACTAAGTCTGGGATATTTTAGTTCATGATGCTACATGTCCAGCTTGTTTCCTAATGATCCGTGCCTCTTTTGAGGATGATCAGTAAGGGAGTTTTGATATTTATGTTATGCTCTATCCATCCATTTCTTTGTTGGCATTTGTGGAGTGCTCTAGGTTGACTCAATCGAGCTCAACTTTTCCTTCGTTGTTAATCTGGGCATGCCATGTTTGGGTGTTTTATTAAGCTTGTTGAGTAGCTCCATGCCATGTTTTTACTTGTCATGTTCAGGTTTTCTATCATGTTGTTTTGCTGCTCCGAAGAGAGCATCGTGATCTGAAATTTCAGACTAGTGTTAATTTCACCAAGTCTGAAATCTGTTTTGCATTTGCGTTTTAGCCATGCTTGTTTGAACCTCTTAATGGATGAATTTGCCTATGGCTCAGTGCTAGTGTTTTGTCAACCATCTTGTGTACATCACTGCCATGTATTTTGTTTTCATGTTTGGTGGCTGTAGCATGTTCATTTCGTTGCATTTAGATGCCTACTTGCTGCAAATCGCAGACCGGTGTCATATCTTAAAACGCTTGCCATTTCTAAACCGTAGCTCCGATTCCTTTGATCTTTATATCGTTTTCAAGCGATTTCATCCCCACTATCCAGTGACACACTTGGTTTTCCAAGTTGATGCCAGGTTCATGCATTTTCTGTCATATCTTGCATTTTGCATCCCGCATCGCATCCCGCATAGCATATCGTCATTTCATCATATTGCTTGGTCTTGCCGTGGTTGATTGTATCCTTGTTGCTTGTTTGTCTTGTTGGGTAGAGCCGGGAGACGAGTTCGCTACCGAGGAGCCCGTTGAGTTTGCTTGTGAGGATCCAGTCAACTCTGACAACTGTGCAGGCAAGATGATCATACCCTCGAAATCACTACTATCTTTGCTATGCTAGTTTGCTCGCTCTTTTGCTTTGCCACTACTACGATGCCTACCTTTTTGCTTGTCAGCCTCCCAATTGCCATGTTGATCCCCTAACCCACCATTGTCCTAGCAAACCGTTGATTGGCTATGTTACCGCTTTGCTCAGCCCCTCTTATAGCGTTGTTAGTTGCAGGTGAAGATTGGAGCCGTTCCTTGTTGGAACTTTTATTTACTTGTTGGGATATCACAATATATCTTACTTAATTAATGCATCTATATACTTGGTAAAGGGTGGAAGGCTCGGCCTTATGCCTGGTGTTTTGTTCCACTCTTGCCGCCCTAGTTTCCGTCATATCGGTGTTATGTTCCCGGATTTTGCGTTCCTTACACGGTTGGGCTATTATGGGAACCCCTTGACAGTTCGTCTTAAGTAAAGCTCTTCCAGCAATGCCCAACATTGGTTTTACCATTTGCCACCTAGCCTTTTCTTTCCCTTGGGTTCTGCAGACTCAAGGGTCATCGTTATTTTACCCCCCCGGGCCAGTGCTCCTCTGAGTGTTGGTCCACCTGTCAGCTACCGGTGGCTACCAGGGGCAACTCTGGGCTGGCCTACCCGTACCTAGGACAATCTGAGTGTGCCCTGAGAAAGAGATATGTGCAGCTCCTATCGGGATTTGTCGGCACATTCGGGCGGTGTTGCTGGTTTAGTTTTACCCTGTCGAAATGTCTTGTTGTACCGGGATACCGAGTCTGATCGGAATGTCTCGGGTGGAGGTCTATTCCTTCGTTGACCGTGAGAGCTTGTCATGGGCTAAGTTGGGACTCCCCTGCAGGGATTGAACTTTCGAAAGCCGTGCCCGCGGTTATGGGCAGATGGGAATTTGTTAACGTCCGGTTGTAGAAAACCCGAAGTTGACCTTATTTAAAATACGTCAACCGCGTGTGTAACCGTGATGGTCTCTTTCCGGCGGGGCCCGGGAAGTGAACACGGTTGTTGGAGTTATGCTTGACGTAGGTAGTCCAGGATCACTTCTTGATCATACTTTTATCGATCGTGCTTCGCCTTCTCTTCTTGCTCTCTTTTGCGTATAAGTTAGCCACCATATATGCTAGTCGCTTGCTGCAGCTCCACATATATTTGCCTTATCCATTCCCATGAGCTTAAATAGTGTTGATCGCGAGGGTGCGAGATTGCTGAGTCCTTGTGGCTCACAGATACTACAACTCCAGATGCAGGTCCAGGTGTTTCTGCTCCAGGTGACGAGTACGAGCTCAAGTGGGAGTTCGATGAGGACTCTCAGCGTTACTATGTGTCTTTTCCGGATGATCAGTAGTGGTGCCTGGTTGGGGTTTTCGATTCAGGACTTTGTCGCATGTTGGGTTCTTTTCTATTTTGGCGCCATAGTCGGGCCATGAGTGTTTGTTTGATGGATGTTATTTATGTACTCTGATGTGACGTGGCGAGTGTAAGCCAACTATGTTATCTCCCCCTTTTATTATATATTACATGGGATGTTGTAATGATTGCCTGACTTGCGACATTGCTTTCAATGCGGTTATGCCTCTAAGTCGTGCCTCGACACGTGGGAGCTATAGCCGCATCGAGGGCGTTACAGTCGTTGTCCGGGCTCGGTGCTGGCCCAAAGGCTTGTCGGCACATTGTTGCCGCTCATAAAGTGTGACGACTGCCCACGGAAGGTCTTGCACCGCGTGTCTACAACGCCGGGACATCCCGGATGGGTGTTCGTCAAGTGCTGCAAACGATGGGGTATGTGCTAGTTTTACCTTTGGTTGTGTTCCCGGATTCGGCTCGTTTTACTTACACTCAAATTTTTATTGTGTAGGATGGATGCAACTTTTGGTATTGGGAATAAGAGTATATCAATCTATTGATAGAGCGTAATTTAATAGATATTAGTGCACTTGTTGCTAGAATAGATGCTATATATGAGACTAGATGCGAAGAAACAACGTCTACTTCTTTAGACTCGAAGAAGAAAGAAGCATGCAAGATCGAGACTCTGCAGATCAACAATAAATGCATCGAGAGAGCACTAATCCAACTTACGGGATCTATTATGGAAATTTAATATCTTTCAAAATGTCTTCTTGTGGTTCTTGTTTTTTTTGTCTTACTCTTCTAGTCAAGATTTGGTGATGTGCTCCAATGTATCAAAATCAATGATGAAAATAACAAGATATGTGTTACAAAAAATATGCGGACGAGATGCGGCCGAAATGTGGCCATGTGTTGGATGCACGCCGGCGCATCCACAAATTCGGATGGACACGACCCATTGCCACCCTAAATGAATGAAAAGCGAATGAAACGGACGTCCATTTGGGGTCATGTTGGAGTTGTCCTTACTTAATACTCAATGGTGCCCCGCTAAAAAAACAGCGTGCGACGAGCGGACACGAGCAGCCAGCCACACGAACGAGCTCGGCGTGACGCCGGCGACCAGTAGCAGCAGCAGCTAGTAGAGCCAAGAGCGACCCCGCGTGTGTGGTGGGATGGGGGTGGGGTGAGGGGGACGTGCGGGGCGCAAGTGGGCCTTCCCCCCGCGCAGCGCAGCCAAGCCCGCGCGCCCCGTGGCCCACGCGGCGGGGCCCGCGCACACTCATTCTGCCCCGCAGCCAAAACGCGCATGCAAAACCCCGCACGCCCCCTCCGCCCTGGTTTATTGGTCCCTATTTTATTTGTGTCAAATTTTGACCATAGATTGAACTGACAAAATGTTCATGCATGTCACAAAAAATTATATCATTGAAAACTATGTTGAAATATGAATCCAAGGATATAATTTCTGTTAACATGCTTTAACATTTTGTTAGTTAATTTTTTGGTCAAAATTTGGCACAAACTACAAAGGGGACCTATAAACCAGGATGGAGGTAGTACGTGGCAAGAACTTTCTTGCATGCGCTATAGGGTTTTTTCCCGCAGTGAATGGTTACAATGTCTCGCAAGACACCTAACATGTGTTTGGTTGCCTGCATATAGGCCAACCAGGTCCATGCGAAAAGATTATGATTCATTTGGTTGTCGCTGAAAGCACAAGTGCTCCCTGGGTGATTTTGGTAATTTATGTCAACATATCTCTTGTTGGACTAACACTTTTACCTAGTATGTTTCAGATAAGTTCAACAATGGAGTGGCATGGACTAGAGGATGTGGAATCCCTTCAGGACGCTAAGGACAAAGGATTGGCTCAAACTCAAAGCACAAGACTCTACATTTTCTATTTTAGTGATCCAAAATCACATTGAGTCTATAGGAAAATCCAATACTATCAAGAGGGGATGAGCTGTTGCTTAATGGCTTGCTTG
The DNA here is from genome assembly GCF_018294505.1 of Triticum aestivum. NCBI lineage: Eukaryota > Viridiplantae > Streptophyta > Magnoliopsida > Poales > Poaceae > Triticum > Triticum aestivum. The sequence continues at coordinate 491,807,331 of NC_057810.1, forward strand.
CTGAAAGTGCTTAGTGATATGCTCCAAAGCCCTCAACTACTTTCTCACATCCACATATGACCCAAACCAAAAGTCCAACTCATCTCTACCGATTCTTTCTATCTGGAGCCACCGAGTTCAGATGTCATAGCCACTGCCACAAACCCTAGTCTTTTCGGTCTCACCGATAGGGATCTCGGTCTCACCGAGATGGGATTGTAATCTCTCTGTATGTATCCATTACCAAAATCGGTTACCCTGAGTTTGTGTAATTGGTCCTACTGAGATTACAATGCAAACTCTCTGTTCCTCTTCGTAACATTTCGGTCCAACCGAGATGAGCGAATCGGTCCCACCGAGTTTGCCTGACCAACTCTTTGGTTAGCTTATTACCAAAATCGGCCACACCGAGTTTGAGTAATCAGTCTCACAGAGATTACGTTATGCCCTAACCCTAACCATATAGGTCCCACCGAGTCGACATGTCGGTCCCACCGAAAATCCTAACGGTCACATTATTTGCTAAATCGGTCCGACCGAGTTTAACAATTCAGTCCAACCGAGATTGGTAAGTTGTGTGTAACGGTTAGATTTTGTGTGGAGGCTATATATACCCCTCCACCCACTCTTCATTCGTGGAGAGAGCCATCAGAACATGCCTACACTTCCAACCTACATTTTCTGAGAGAGAACCACCTACACTTGTGTTGAGGTCAAGATATTCCATTCCTACCATATGAATCTTGATCTCTAGCCTTCCCCAAGTTGCTTTCCACTCAAATCTTCCTTCCACCAAATCCAAATCCTGTGAGAGAGAGTTGAGTGTTGGGGAGACTATCATTTGAAGCACAAGAGCAAGGAGTTCATCATCAACACACCATTTGTTACTTCTTGGAGAGTGGTGTCTCCTAGATTGGCTAGGTGTCACTTGGGAGCCTCCGACAAGATTGTGGAGTTGAACCAAGTAGTTTGTAAGGGCAAGGAGATCGCCTACTTCGTGAAGATCTACCCTAGTGAGGCAAGTCCTTCGTTGGTGACGACCATGGTGGGATAGACAAGATTGCTTCTTCGTGGACCCTTCGTGGGTGGAGCCCTCCGTGGACTCGCGCAACCGTTACCCTTCGTGGGTTGAAGTCTCCATCAACGTGGATGTACGATAGCACCACCTATTGGAACCACGACAAAAACATCTGTGTCTCCAATTGCGTTTGCACACTCCAATCCCATCCCTTTACATTCTTGCAAGTTGCATGCTTTACTTTCCGCTGCTCATATACTCTTTGCATGCTTGCTTGCTATGTATTGTGACTTTTAAACTTGTGCCAAAACTCCACTTAAACTTAAAGAAATTAAAAACCGTAACTTTTTCACTTAGTGTCTAATCCCCCCCTCTAGACACCTCTTCTCGATCCTTTCAATTGGTATCAGAGCGTTGGTCTCCATTGCTTTGGTTTAAACACCATTGGAGGAAGATGGATGAGTCTACTTTGGGGGTCTTGGACATAGAGTGCCTATACTTGATGGGGAGTACTTTCATGAATGGAAAAATGAGATGCTTGTGATTTTCAATGAATATCATTTGAACAAGTACATTGCTAGCCCTTGTGTGCCTCATGTTGATCCTATGCATCCTACCCTTGATGAGTCAATTGACATGATTCGCAATCTTAGAACTGTTAATCTTATCACTAGAGGTTTGCCTAGAAACTTGATTGGTTGCTTGCCTACTCTTAAGTGTGCCTACACCATATGGAAATTTCTTGAGGAACGATGTCCAAATTATTCCTTGAAAAATCTAGATGAAATTATCCATAAGTTATTACCTTGAGTAAGATGAATTCCAATGATCCTATGTTTGGTGATTGTCTATTTGAGCTTACAAACCTTATGCGTGCCAAAGAAGATGTTGGAATCATTAGCGATATTATTTCCGAAGCTATTAAAATTCATAAAGGAGATCATTGTCAAACTCACTCTAATGAATCACCCTCTCTAGGATTTGATCCACCACATGATGATGTTGAACATGGATACTATGATGAGGATGATGATAGTGACTTTGATCTTGATGATGCAATGAGACACTTTGGTCTTATGGCAAATCTTCAGGGATATATGGCAGGAGGAAAGGAATGGGTTCTTGGCAGTGGATGTACCGATCACATGACCGGAGATAAAGATATGTTTCGTGAGCTTGCTGAAAACGACGGCCCTAGAAAGTATGTCACTTTTGGTGATAACTCAAAGGGTAAGGTGGTTGGCCTCGGTAAGGTGGCCATCTCACATGATAGCTCCATTCAAAATGTCATGCTCGTTGAATCTCTTGGCTACAATTTACTTTCAGTATCTAGACTTGCTGATTTTGGTTTCAATGTCCTATTCACTGAAGTAGATTGCCAAGTGTTTCGTAGAGATAATCATAAAATGGTCTTTACCGGTATTCGTAGAGGTGATCTCTACATTGTTGATTTCACTAAAAAGGCTCAATCTAGAACTTGCTTTATTGCTAAATCCTCAAAAGGTTGGTTATGGCATAGACGATTAGGTCATGTGGGCATGCGAAACCTTGACAAGCTTATTAAAGGAAATCATATCCTTGGTGTTAACGATGTTATATTTGATAAGGATAGACTTTGCAGCGCTTGTCAAGCAGGTAAACAGGTTGGAGGAAGGCATCCCATGAAGAACATCATGACCACAAGGAGGCCACTCGAGCTACTTCATATGGATCTTTTCGGTCCCAACGCCTACAAAAGTCTTGGTGGAAATTCTTTTGGTCTAGTTATAGTTGATGATTTTTCAAGATTTACGTGGGTGTTCTTTCTCGATGATAAATCGCAGGTCCAAAAGATCTTCAAAAACTTCGCTAGGAAGTCCCAAAATCAGTTTGAAGTGAAGATCAAGAAGGTTCGCAGCAACAACGGAATGGAGTTCAAGAACGCAAATGTGGACACCTTTCTTGACAAAGAAGGGATTTCACATGAGTTCTCGGCTACGTACACACCTCAACAAAACGGAGTTATTGAGAGGAAGAACCGGACGCTCATCGAAATGGCGAGAACGATGCTTGATGAGTACAAGACGCCGAAGCACTTTTGGGTGGAAGCGGTTGAGACGGCTTGTCATGCAACAAATCGCTTGTATCTTCACAAGCTACTCGGCAAGACGGCATATGAGCTCCTCACCGGTAACAAACCCCAAGTTGGATACTCTCGAGTATTCGGCTCAAAGTGCTACATTCTTGATAAGCATCGTCGTTCTAAATTTGCTCCTAAGTCTCATGAAGGTTTCCTACTTTGTTATGGCTCAAACTCTCACACTTACCGGGTCTACAACAATTTCACCCGAAAGGTTGAAGAGACGGTAGATGTGAAGTTTGATAAATCTAATGGCTCGCAAGTAGAGCAATTGCCAATTGATGTAGGAGACAAAGACCCTTAGGAAGCAATCCAGGACTTGTCTATTGGCAAGATTCGTCCAACGGAGGTGAAGGAGAGTGCCTCGTCCGTCCAAGTGGAAGCTTCCACCTCACGACAAGGTGAACCAAGAGTTGATACTGAAGCATCCACAAGTGGGACACACCAAGATGAGGAAAACGAGGAAGTACACCAAGATGAACGTCAACAACCTCCTTCTCCACCACGACAAGAGAACGACAACGTCAACAATGAAGAAGGCCAAGAAGAGAACAAGATGAAGAAGATGTTCCACCTAGATCCAAGCAAAAGCTTTCACGAGTTCGAGCAAGAGTTGCTAAAGACCATCCCGTCGACAAAATCTACAATGATATCCAAACAGGGAGAATCACTTGCTCTAAAACTCGTTTAGCTAACTTTTGTGAACACTATTCATTCATCTCTATCATTGAACCTATGAAGGTTGAAGAAGCATTGGAAGATCCAGATTGGATAAATGCCATGCATGAAGAGCTACACAACTTTGAGAGAAATCAAGTTTGGACATTGGTTGAGAAGCCCGACAACAACCACAACATCATCGGTACCAAATGGATGTTTCGCAACAAGCAAGATGAAGATGGACAAGTAGTTCGCAACAAAGCACGACTCGTCTCCCAAGGCTACACTCAAGTCTAAGGTATGGACTATGGTGAGACATACGCCCATGTTGCTAGACTTGAGTCCATTCGCATCTTACTTGCCTATGCTAATCACCATGATATCACCTTGTATTAAATGGACATTAAAAGCGTTTTTCTAAATGGTGAAATAGAGGAGGAAGTTTATGTTAGGCAATCTCCCGGCTTTGTCAATCCTAAGAAACCTAATCATGTTTACAAACTTCACAAAGCTCTTTATGGTCTTAAACAAGCTCCTAGAGCATGGTATAAATGCTTGACCAAGTTCCTTATTGAAAAGGGCTTTGAAATTGGAAAAATTGATTCTACTCTTTTTACTAAAAGGGTTAATGGAGAACTATTTGTGTGCCAAATCTATGTTGATGATATTATATTTGGTTTAACTAACCCTCACTTTAGTGAAAAGTTTGGAAAGCTAATGTCGGAGAAGTTTGAGATGTCGATGATGAGTGAACTCAAATTCTTTCTCGGTTTGCAAATCAAGCAAACTAAGGAAGGTACTTTTGTCTCTCAAACAAAGTACACCAAGGACTTATTCAATAAGTTCAATATGCAAGAATGCAAAGGTATGACTACACCCATGCCTACTAGTGGACATTTTGATTTGACCAAAGATGGTGAACCGGTTGATCAAAAGGTTTATCACTCTATGATTGGTTCATTGTTATATCTATGTGCTTCACGTCCCGATATTATGCTAAGTGTGTGCATGTGTGCATGATATCAAGCCGCCCCTAAAGAATGTCATCTTAAGGCCGTGAAATGGATAGTGAGATACTTAATTCACACACCAAATTTTGGCATTTGGTATCCAAAGAGGGCGTCTTTCAATCTTGTTGGCTACTCCGACTCGGACTATGCTGAAGACAAGGTTGATAGAAAGTCCACTTCGGGTACCTGTCAATTTCTTGGTAGATCTCTTGTGTCTTGGTCTTCCAAGAAACAAAACTCGGTATCCTTATCCACCACCGAAGCGGAATACATTGCTGCTGGTTCATGTTGTGCTCAATTACTTTGGATGACCCAAACTCTTAAAGATTATGGGATATATGTGAAACATGTTCCATTACTTTGTGACAACGAAAGTGCTATTAAGATTGCTCACAATCCCATGCAACATTCTCGAACTAAGCATATTAAAGTTTGTCATCATTTCATTCGAGATCATGTTGCGAAAGGGGACATTAATCTTAAACATGTTCGCACCGATAAGCAATTAGCGGATATTTTCACTAAACCACTTGATGTGAAAGTGTTTTGCAGGTTAAGAGGTGAATTGAACATCATTGATGCTTCAAACTTGGAGTAGGAACTCCATTTGATACATGCAAGACATGAGCCTATGACTAATCCTTGATATTTCTCTTATGATGAAAATCTTATGTCTTGGATATATTTGCACCTTGCATGTTATCTAACCCATGTAGGTACTTGGATGAATCTAAATCTATGAGATTGCAACTCACTCACATATTGAGCAATCTTTACATCACCAAGTCTCTACACAGTGGTGGTTGAAGACAAGGAAGCACGAGACCATTCAAAAATATCCTTTGACAAATTCTATTTTGAACTTTATGCTTGTCATTTTGGATACACAAGTGCTCTTCCTTGCAAAACTAACACATGTAGGTAGATGAACTCACATTCCAAGTGGTGCTTCCAACTCTTGATGAGCTACATCAACCTTGAGCAACCCACATCAGTTCAACTACATGATCACGATCAACACCACCACCCAAGGTATGTTATTCCATCTTAGAGAAGCTTTACTCCAAGTCATGAGTCAAAGCAACTCGACAAGATGTGAATACATCAAGATGCTTAAATGAAAAATGGTAACCCCATTTTGAGCTTAAACGATGAGTATGACCTATGATCAAGGGATCTCACTTGACTCCTAAGTCAATATACTCTAACATAGGTGACTTCGTCATCGATCAACTCTAGATGAAGGTTTCTTGTGTTCTTCTCTGTGTTCTTGCATTTGTCTCATGCATATTTGTTTCCCCTTTCAAAAAAAACTTCATCTAGATTTGCATTCCCTGCATCCAGTTCATTGCAAATCTTTCAGTTAATTCCTTGCAAATCCTTGTGAGATCTTACTCGTCTAGTGAGCTGAGGTGACAAGTGTTTTCTCTGTGATGAACTCGATCTCACCGGTCTGATGCCTTCGGTCCAACCGAATTCGTTCGGTGCCACCGAAGCATAAAACTCGGTGCCACCGATTTCACTACAGGAAAGACACCTTGCCACTTGTTTCGGCATTCTTTTTGATCCAGCTCCACTCAATGATTCTTGTCCTCTACCAGCATCACTTTCAACTTGCTGCTTTGTTCTGTGACTCAAGGACCAAACCCTTTTGAAACAAAAATCCAGAAGAACCCTTCTTGGAAATTGATGTCAAAGGGGGAGAGAGAGATCACATAAAAGCTTAATCATATCTATAGGGGGAAAGAATACTCAAGGGGAGAGAGGACCCCAGATACTTGGTGTTCAAGATGAGAGAAGTCACATGTCTTTAAGAGGGGAAAGACATGTTCATATTTGTTTGTTTGCATTAGCTCTGTTTCTTTTCTTTGAGCTATGATTTTATGTTCCCTATCTTCTCCCAGTATCACATGCTAGATTCAGGGGGAGCAAGACATCTAAGGGAAGGGAATCCTTAAATTCATTGCACATATTTACATTTGGGGACATGTCTATGTTCAATGTGATACTTAGTACTCACTCTACATGTCATCCTAGTCTTGGTTCTCTTGTGGTTTATTTTGTTTGCTCTGGCCAGTAGGTGTATCTGTGTTATCTAACCTTGTTTACACAGGTTCATTCCTTCCTCAGCCAACTCAAGACCACAAGGTAAGTATATGCATCACAGTCATGTGTATGTGGATTTCTTGTTGATGTACATATTGTTTGCAAGAAAGACTAATGAGCATGAAGGTACAATTCCCATATTCACATCATTTGCTCTGATGCATATAGCCAAGATACATGTAACACATTGCTTACTCTGTCATGCTTATGCATTCACTTGCTCATATATTCCATATTTACATGATTGCATACATGTAGGGGGAGCCTATGCATGTTACATGTCTTTCCAAAGCTTTACTTGTTATTCTCTATATCTTTGTCTCAAGATTTGATGTATGTTGTCATCAATTACCAAAAAGGGGGAGATTGAAAGCACAAGTGCTCCCTGGCTGATTTTGGTAATTTATGTCAACATATCTCTTGTTGGACTAACACTTTTACCTAGTATGTTTCAGATAAGTTCAACAATGGAGTGGCATGGACTAGAGGATGTGGAACCCCGTCAGGACGCTAAGGACAAATGATTGGCTCAAGCTCAAAGCACAAGACTCTACATTTTCTATTTTAGTGATCCAAGATCACATTGAGTCTATAGGAAAAGCCAATACTATCAAGAGGGGATGAGGTGTTGCTTAATGGCTTGCTTGCTGAAAGTGCTTAGTGATATGCTCCAAAGCCCTCAACTACTTTCTCACATCCACATATGACCCAAACCAAAAGTCCAACTCGGCTCTACCGATTCTTTCTATCTGGCACCACCGAGTTCAGATGTCATAGCCACTGCCACAAACCCTAGTCTTTTCGGTCTCACCAATAGGGATCTCGGTCTCACCGAGATGGGATTGTAATCTATCAGTATGTATCCATTACCAAAACCGGTTACACCGAGTTTGCATAATTGGTCCTACCGAGATTACAATGCAAACTGTCTGTTCCTCTTCGTAACATTTCTGTCCAACCGAGATGAGCGAATCGGTCCCACCGAGTTTGCCTGGCCAACTCTCTGGTTAGCTTATTACCAAAATCGGTCATTCCAAGTTTGAGTAATCAGTCTCACCGAGATTACGTTATGCCCTAACCCTAACCATATCGGTCCCACCGAGTTGACATGTCGGTCCCACCGAAAATCCTAACGGTCACATTATTTGCTAAATCGGTCCCATCGATATTGGTAAGTTGTGTGTAATGGTTAGATTTTGTGTGGAGGCTATATATACCCCTCCACCCACTCTTCATTCGTGGAGAGAGCCATCAGAACATGCCTACACTTCCAACCTACATTTTCTAAGAGAGAACCACCTACACTTGTGTTGAGGTCAAGATATTCCATTCCTACCATATGAATCTTGATCTCTAGCCTGCTCCAAGTTGCTTTCCACTCAAATCTTCTTTCCACCAAATCCAAATCCTGTGAGAGAGAGTTGAGTGTTGGGGAGACTATCATTTGAAGCACAAGAGCAAGGAGTTCATCATCAACACACCATTTGTTACTTCTTGGAGAGTGGTGTCTCCTAGATTGGCTAGGTGTCACTTGGGAGCCTCCGACAAGATTGTGGAGTTGAACCAAGGAGTTTGTAAGGGCAAGGAGATCGCCTACTTCGTGAAGATCTACCCTAGTGAGGCAAGTCCTTCGTGGGCGACGGCCATGGTGGGATAGACAAGGTTGCTTCTTCGTGGACCCTTCATGGGTGGAGCCCTCCGTGGACTCGCGCAGCCGTTACCCTACGTGGGTTGAAGTCTCCATCAACGTGGATGTACGATAGCACCACCTATCAGAACCACGACAAAAACATCCGTGTCTCCAATTGCGTTTGCACACTCCAATCCCATCCCTTTACATTCTTGCAAGTTGCATGCTTTACTTTCCGCTGCTCATATACTCTTTGCATGCTTGCTTGCTATGTATTGTGATTGTTAAACTTGTGCCAAAACTCCACTTAAACTTAAAGAGATTAAAAACTGTAACTTTTTCACTTAGTGTCTAATCCCCCCCCTCTAGACACCTCTTCTCGATCCTTTCAATTGGAATCAGAGTGTTGGTCTCCATTGCTTTGGTTTAAACACCATTGGAGGAAGATGGATGAGTCTACTTTGGGGAGTCTTGGACATAGAGTGCCTATACTTGATGGGGAGTACTTTCATGAGTGAAAAAATGAGATGCTTGTGATTTTCAATGAATATCATTTGAAGAAGTACATTGCTAGCCCTTGTGCGCCTCATGTTGATCCTATGCATCCTACCCTTGATGAGTCAATTGACATGATTCGTAATATTAGAACTGTTAATCTTATCACTAGAGGTTAACTTGATTGGTTGCTTGCCTACTCTTAAGTGTGCCTACACCATATGGAAATTTCTTGAGGAACGATTTCCAAATTATTCCTTGAAAAATCTAGATGAAATTATCCAAAAGTTATTGCCTTGAGTAAGATGAATTCCAATGATCCTATGCTTTACTTTCCGCTGCTCATATACTCTTTGCATGCTTGCTTGCTATGTGTTGTGATTGTTAAACTTGTGCCAAAACTCCACTTAAACTTAAAGAGATTAAAAACTGCAACTTTTTCACTTAGTGTATAATCCCCCCCCTCTAGACACCTCTTCTCGATCCTTTTAGTCGTGTTTACTGTTGGGCCTGCATGGCACAAAATTCCAATGATCCTATGTTTGGGCATGTCTCGCTGGAAACGCTGGAATCGGCAGTTTCTCGAGAGCCAGGCCCGCGCGATGCACGTGGGCGACGGGGTCTGCACGTGAGGAGCCATGCTCAAGAAGCTGCCTTGCTTCCCGAACCTCCGGCAGTTATTACCCTCACCGCCCTCCGCTCTCCCGTCTCTCCACTCTCACCGACGGCAGCGGCGACTTTCAGCAGATCGGAGAACAACAAGGCAACCTCCGGCCCCTTCACCGGCATCCGCATCATCACCTCCTGCACTTCAGTAATGTCGGTAAGCACTTTTTCACCTCCTCAGATACTCATTCGCATTCGACTCACGTTTAGGTTCGATCCGCATTAGGAGAATGGGGAACCGTGGTAAATAGCCATAGAGTGATCATAACATTATCATGAGTTTGTAGTATCGCTGGATTTGAGGTTACCAATCAGGATTAAGTACAAGGGTAGTGGGCATTGGGGGTAAATCTTACAGAATAGTCCTAGATCTTAGCCTCGGCAACCCTGGAGGTGGTTGGAGCGGCGGGTGCCCTTCACCTTGTTCTTCTCCTTGAGCTGCACCACTATCTCTTCTTCCTCACCGGAGTACAGATCGATAGGCATGCTTTGGTGTCCTGGCTCCGGCACCCTTACAACCATCGCCACCGCAACTTCTTCCACCTCCATCTCCAATGCTTCTTGTTCCTCCTCCACCGCCACCATAGTCCTTGTCGTGAAGTATGCTGTGGCACGATGGTCATGAGGATGCTTGTACTCTCTGTACTTGGCCCGCCTTGACCTCTATCGAGCGTCATCGGATTTGGCCTGATTCATGGCCCAGCGAAGGATGTCGACTGACATAGGGCCCTTTGCTGAGTCAGGAATCAACGTCTTCAACTCCTCCAGTGTCGCCTTCTTCACCACAACCTCTGACTCTTTGTGCATGTCTGCCATGCTACTGAAGTTTGAGCTGATTTCCATGGTGTTCTCGAACTGGGTGCGGTCACTGTCGGTGTCAAAACCGGCAGATCTCGGGTAGGGGGGCCCAAGCTATATGTCTCGAGATCGATGGTAACAATAGTCAAAAGGACACAGTGTTTACCCAGGTTCGGGCCCTCTTAATGGAGGTAAAACCCTACTCCTGCTTGATTATATATGATGAGTATAAGGGTTACAAGAGTTGATCTACCTCGAGATCGTAGTGGCTAAACCCTGACTTGACTAGCCTATCAATGTTATGATCCTGACTATGGTCTAAACCCTCCAGTTTATATAGATACCAGAGGGGCTTAGGGTTGTACAAAGTCGGTTTAACAAAAAGGAAATAGTATATCCGGACACCTACGCTTGCCGTTCACGCATACGGGTGTCCTATCCGGACACGAGAGGTGGTCATCTTCCTTGTATCTTGACGGACCATCAGTCTGGCCCATATCAAATAGCCCGGACGCTCGAGGACCCCTTAGTCTAGGACTCCCTTAGTAACCCCTGAACCAGTCTTCAATGATGATGTGTTCGGCACACAGATAATCTTCGTCATTGCGAGGCAGGTTCCCTGAACAATATACATCAGCTTTCCTCCATAAAAGAATTGTATTCGGCCTTGCATAAATAACACAACCCTTAGCCGCGAAGGCAGGATATATAAAAAAATAGGAACAATGTCTTTACCGACAACTTTTTCCGGCGAAGCATTAGACTTGACACTTCAGCGTTTTGAACCGTTTTTTCGCACCCCGCATTCCGTGTTTCGAGGCCAAGCCCCCTTGGCCCATCTTGTCAAAACAGAGATCGCACCCACTTATTACGGGATTGCTCATCAATAAGATATGGGTAATCCAACCGTTTGCGACGCATGCTTATGTTGGGAACAGGTGAGTTTCAAGGCATAAGTGGAGGAACGGTTAGCATTTTTACCGCCTATAAGAGGGCAATGGATTTCTCCTCTCTTCCCCACGCCTTCCAATCTCCTCAACTTTCCAATCTCCCAAGCTCTCAGCGCCCGAAAGAAAGTTTTCGTCTTCCTCACCACCACCACCTCCTCCGACCATGGTCGGATCCGGTTCGAAGGGCAAGTGGGAGGCCTCCTCCATCACGGAGAAGGAGATAAAGGATCTCCGGAGTGCAAGATACCTAGCCGCAACCATCGTGCACAGGCTTCCCACCAAAGGTCAAATCATCCCCACTCCGGAGCCCGGCGAAAGGGTCGTTTTCCTCCCCCATTTCCTTAGAGCGTTAGATTCTCTGCTCCACCCATTCATCCGGGGACTCATGTTCTATTATGGGCTTGATTTCCATGATCTAGCCCCGAACTCTTTCCTCCACATCTCGGCGTTTATCATCGTGTTTGAGGCTTTACTCCGCATCCCCCCACACTTCGGCCTATGGCTGAAAATCTTTAATGTGAAGCCGAAGGTGGTCGACGGGCAGCACGCGGACTGCGGCGGGGCCATGATCAGCAAGCTGCCCAACGCCACATGGCCCAAGGGGGCCTTCGTCAAGAATGTCAAGGTCTGGCAACAAGAGTGGTTTTACATCACTGAGTCGCGCCGCACCAAGTGGGCGGCGATTCCGGTGTTCAGATCCAGATCCCCCATGCGGCTCATTTCGTGCACCGCCAAGGGCCTCGACTGGGGGTCCCAAACGGAGGTGCAGACGCTGCAAACGCGCATCACCAATGTGCTGAGCAAGAACGTCGGTCTCACCAATGTGGTGCACATCATGCTCTTCCGTCGCATCCTCCCCTACTAGCGCCGGACTTCCCCCATGTGGGAATTCAATCCAGAGGAGTCGCGGACTCTGCAGTACTTCCTTGACACGACGCACGAGGGAATATGTAATCTTCTTTTCAAGGCGCAAAAGAGCTGGCCCATGGAGATCAAAGACACCGGACTCGACGCCGAGAATCCGTCCACTCCGGTAAGCATCAGTTTTTTGAAGACATGTCCGGTCTACATTTTTGATCAATGCGAAATCTTATCATTCTACCTCTTTACAGGGTTGGACAAAGAAAGCGGAGCGGGTCAAGAGTCTGGCTCCGTTTCCCAAAGACACAGTCACTCCCCAACTCTTGGAGATGCTGGTCCCGGCGCCCTACCAGGCGCCGGAGAAGAAGGGCAAGAAGAAGGGCAGGGGGCCCAAGGGCGGGCCCCGCTGCAAAGGTACTTCAGATGCTATATCCGGAGAAATCGAGGCCGTCTCCTCTCACGAGGAAGACGATGACGAAGAGGAGGAGGAGGAGGCGGAGAGAGACTCACCTCGCATCATAAGGAGGACGGCCTCCAAGAATCCGGAGGGGGCAACGCCAAAGAAGAAGAAGATCACCTTCTCGGTCAGTTCGGACTCGAAGTCCGAACACAACCCAAGGAGAGCTCCCAGGGTTAAGCCCTTGGCCAAATCATAAGAATCGAAAACCTTACGTGTTCAGCTTCTGCTTACCCGCCTCTGTTTACATAAATTGTATCTTTGCTTGCATCTTAGCCCTCCGCGTGATATTCCAAACCTCTCGTCTTTGTCGGGGAATTCTCTGGCACCTAAAGAGGTGGAGAGTGACGGACCGTCGTGAGCTCTCCCCCCTGCCATGGAGGACACCGACGTGTCGTCCCAAAGGACCTCTCCTGGCCGAGGAGGGGCGAACAAGGCCATCCACAAGGCGCCCGAGGGTAATACCTCAGATGCAACAGACCTGGGCACGACGTCCCCAATGACCACCGAGGGTGGGGGCCTAAACAGTCCGGGCCTCGCCGAACACCGCCCCGGAGACCAATGTGGCTCTGGGTTCGGATCAACACCCTCCTTCGACGGGTGGGGGAGGAGCAGCAGCTCCATCGGCGGCCTTTGTTAATCTGGAGGCCACTCATACTCTGGAGGAAGCGTTGCAATGCGCTTCTATCATGGAGGAGCACCGCACCCTGGTGGGTGCGGTTATGGAAAAGGTTAGGTCTATGAAAAGCGGACTGAACGAAGCCTTCAACAGCCTACTGACGGGTTTGAGGTATGCGATGAAATTCTCTTACAAGTTTTTTTATATGCAAGGTTGAATCCATGTATAGATAGTAGCCCCTGAGACTCTGTCCAGATTAGAACAATCTGGACAAAGGATCAAAACAAGTTAATAATGTATCATGGTATCTTGTTGGACAGGCATCTATGTTGACAGCTACTGCTCAAGCCGCAGAGGTTCCTGAGCTTAATCGGAAACTTAGATTAGCCAATGAGGAGCTCAGCCGCGTCAATAAGTGGTTTGACGAAACGCAAGGTATGCGACACTATTACATACCCGAAGTGATATGTGTGCTAATTCTTTAAATATCCCGAGTTTTATGACTATACTCATAGTTGGCGCCGCCAAGGTCGAGTCTCTCAAGAGCGCTCTTGCCGAAGCCAAAAAGGAGGCGGAGGTGAGCAGGGCGGCCATTGACAAAGCGGCAAAGGATTTGGAGGTGGAGCGAATTGCCCGCCAACAACACGAGGCGCGGGTGGGAGAGGTCGAACAGGAGCTCAAGGACGCCATTACCAAGTGCGAGTCCTTGGAGCAGAAGATTTCAGAAAAAGCCACCGAGCTCACCAAAGTTCTCGAGAGCGTGAAGGAAGCCTGGGTTGAAGCCCAGGTCGCTCGCCAGGAGATCTAGGAGGCGAGGCAGATAGCAGCTGGTAAGGCCTTTCTTCTGCAGAGTAAATTTACAAGTAAGAGATACATCTTGCTGACCCGAGTTTGGAGTTCTCCAGGCACGTTTGTGGATCTTCTGAGGAGTGTTGCTGACGCCGCAGAGTTCTTCCGAGCCGAAGAGGGGAGCTCGGTGGAGAAGATGTTCTGGTCGCAATACCTTGCGCCAAAGCATCCGGCGCCCCTCAGCGATCAGCTAAAGCAGCTGACCGAGCTGCACAGGGTGGCCGGACTGGCCATCAAGGATGTAATAGTCCGTCTTTGGCTAGTCGAGCCCATACCCAGCAGCTACTTCGGACTCATGAAGCAGTAGGTTGATGTGCGTCCTCGAATCAACGCCCTCAAGCGGTCGGCCTGCATAGAAGGTACCCGGATGGCCTTCACCCGTGTCAAGGTGCAATGGGCGAAGAGGAAGGCCACCAAAATTGCTACCGTAGGGCCACCTGAAGGTAAGGATCACCGGAAGCCGGAGAAGTACTTCAGCGAGGTCCTCGAGGGGGCCCACATTGTAGAGGGTCAGTGCTCAAAGGATATCATATTTGAGTAGTGGAGTTCAGTTTGTAAGAACCATGTAATGAACTCATGATGTGAAATATTTATGCTTGCGCTTTATGATTTTGTTAGTTTATCCTCCTGTTTGGCCGTTTATTTTATAAGTCTGAAAGCTTACCAGTCGTTGGCTTCTGCCCCCGTGTAAATATTACAGGGGTGTTCAAGAATGCATATCCGCACTTTATCCAACGTGTTGGTCCTATATAGGAGGCGTCTTGCCAGATGAACAAGGCAATCAGACTATGCGGCTTTATCACCTTCACTTAGCCATAAGAGTCCATTGGTGGGACTAAGTACTAGCCCCTGTTGCATGAACAGAAATCCGGATTAAGGTGCCTTTGCAACACGGCTGGTCAAAGCCCAGCCCCTCGTATAACACGACATAAATCGCGAACGATTTGTAGTATAACACTGAGTCACCGGACCATTGACCCGCTCTCGCATATCATGATAGTCAGTTTTCGGCTTTCTCTACTGAGGTACTTAACTGGACGAACCAGAAATGCAATCGTAGTTGTTCTCCCTTTACTACCTTAGCCGAACTTGCGAAACATAAGGTGGCAAACACAGGAGCCGGGCAACCCAACTATAGACCAAAGACATGATTCGGAGCCGATGCATATAGTGCAATATCTGGGACGCCGAAGGGTTCCGTATAGGTGTTCAGACTTTGAGAATTTGTGGGGCCGAATACAACCCCTGGTATGAAGGCTGTGCCAAAGCGTGTATGTCAATCGAAAGCAAGGAGGGAATACGGATGACGAGATAATATAAGAACCCAACAAAAAGGTGGTGGTCTTCTGCTTCCTTTATATCCTTATCAATACGTCGAGGCGTGTTTCAATAGACAATGCCATTAATATTAAGGTCATGTTACATGCCTAAAAAAATACATAAGCGAAAGCCTAGAACAGGGCCTAAAGTAATGGTTCAAAGACTCAAGTGATGCCCTGCCGCACATCTGCACCATTTCTCCTTAGTAACAGATCCTTTGATAGGAGTATTTAATGGTTGGTCGTAAAGGTGGGAAACACTAGCCTTGAAAGGATCCCTAATGCAACCATACAACAAATATGGCTCTTAATGAACCTGTAGTGAAAAATAGATGTATGCAGTCCAAATAGGGTCAAGTCGTGTTATGGACTTTTCCTGTAGTGTGCCTCTGGCGCTACCCAAGGTATTTTGAGTGCATAGTTATGTACGCATGGTATGTAAGCCACAACCTTATGGGGCAGTCAGCGGAGGCCGAACTGCTAATCGAGGTCCGGATCCGTCGAGTTACCGTAGTGATGCACGGACCGGACTCGTTTAGAGATGTTGTTGGCTTTAATGTCTGACGAATTATTCGGCTTGATAAGGCCGCCATACACCTCGGCTGCAAGAGCCGCGGTGTGTTCTTCAGTACGAGGGAGCACTCCATATTTCCATTGACTGTAATAACACCGCAAGGTCCGAGCATCTTAAGCTTCAAATAAGCATAGTGGGGGACTGCGTTAAAGCAGGCGAAGGCAGTTCGTCCGAACATGTGTGATAACCAATGTGGAAAGGGACGATGTCGAAGATTAATTCCTCACTTTGAAAGTTGTCTGGGGAGCCGAATACTACCTCCAGTGTCAGTGAGCCCGTACAACAGGCCTCCACTCCGGGTATCACACCTTTAAAGGTAGTGTTACTAGGCTTGATTCTTGCTGGGTCAATGCCCATCTTGCGGACAGTGTCTTGATAAATCAAGTTGAGACTGCTGTCCCCGTCCATAAGGACTCTAGTGAGATGGTATCTGTTGATAATTGGATCGAGTACCAGGGCAACCGAACCCCCATGATGGATACTGGTTGGGTGATCCCTGCGATCAAAATTGATCGGTTAGGCTGACCGTGGGTTGAATTTTGGGACGACAGGCTCTACGGTGTAGACATCCCTTAGTGTGCGCTTGCGCTCCCTTTTGGGGATGTGAGTGACATAGGTCATGCTCACTGTTTTTGCCTCAGGGGGAAATTGCTTGTGGCCCCTGGTGTACGGCTGACGGGGCTCATCATCGTCCTCACTTGGAGGTCCCTTTCCCTTGTGTTCAGTATTTATCTTACCGGCCTGTTTGAAAACCCAACAGTTCCTGTTGGTGTGGTTAGCAGGCTTATCAGGTGTGCCATGAATCTGACAGGGTCTCTCAAGGATTTTGTCCAGGCTGGATGGACCGTCCATGTTTCCTCTGAAAGGTTTCTTCCACTGACTGGATTTAGAACCATTGAATCTGGCATTGACTGCCGTATTGTCTGCGTCTTCATTGTTGCTTCGACGTTTTTTTTTATTATGGCGTGGTTTACCATTGCGATCCCTGGCCTCAGAAGTGTCGGGGTCGCCCGAGCTGTTGCTTCTACAAGCCAACCAACTATCTTCATCCGCACAGAAGCGGATCATAAGTGCAGTTAAGGCTGCCATGGTCTTCGGCTTCTCCTGCCCGAGGTATCGAGCGAGCCATTCATCCTGGACGCTCTGTTTGAAGGTCGCTAAGGCTTCGTGTCTGGATAGTCCACGATTTGGTTCTTTTTAATTAGGAACCGATTCCAAAGCTTGGGAGCCGATTCGCCTGGTTGCTGGATTATGTGACTCAAGTCATCCGCATCCGGTGGTCGGACATAAGTGCCCTGAAAGTTGGCCCAGAAAGCATCTTCTAAATCTTCCCAGGTTCCAATGGAGTTCTCTAGGAGGTTGTTCAACCAGTGCTGTGCTGGTCCATTCAGCTTTAGAGGAAGATATTTAATGGCATGGAGGTCATCTCCACGAGCCATATGAATGTGGAGAAGAAAATCTTCAACCCAAACAGCCGGATCTGTCATTCATCATACTGCTTGATGTTCACGGGTTTAAACCCTTCCGGAAACTGGTGTTGCATTACTTCATCGGTAAAGCACATAGGGTGTGCAGCACCCCTGTATCGTGCAACATCACGGCGGAGATCGGAAGACATCTGAGTTCGGTGCTGACCCCGAACATTGTACTGTTCATCGCACCGGGATTCATAGCCGTTATCTCTTGCCGGGGCACGACCTCTTGATCCGTAGATTGATCTGGAGTGGCCGGTGAGGGAGTCCTGGACTAGGGGGTGTCCGGATAGCCGAACTATCATCATCGGCCGGACTCCAAGACTATGAAGATACAAGATTGAAGACTTCGTCCCGTGTCCGGATGGGACTTTCCTTGGCGTGGAAGGCAAGCTTGGCGATACGGATATGTAGATCTCCTACCATTGTAACCGACTCTGTGTAACCCTAGCCCTCTCCGGTGTCTATATAAACCGGAGGGTTTTAGTCCGTAGGACAGAACAACAATCATACCATAGGCTAGCTTCTAGGGTTTAGCCTCCTTGATCTCATGGTAGATCCACTCTTGTACTACCCATATCATCAATATCAATCAAGCAGGAGTAGGGTTTTACCTCCATCGAGAGGGCCCGAACCTGGGTAAAAACATCGTGTCCCTTGTCTCCTGTTACCATCCGCCTAGACGCATAGTTCGTGACCCCCTATCCGAGATCCGCCGGTTTTGACACCGACATTGGTGCTTTCATTGAGAGTTCCTCTATGTCGTCACCGATAGGCTCAATGGCTCCTTCGATCATCAACAACAACGACGCAGTCCAGGGTGAGACTTTTCTCTTCGGATAGATCTTCGTATTCGGCGGCTTTACACTGCGGGCCAATTCGCTTGGCCATCTAGAGCAGATCGAAAGCTACGCCCCTGGCCGTCAGGTCAGATTTGGAAGTCTGAACTTCACGGCTGACGTCCGCGGAGACTTGATCTTCAATGGATTCGAGCCACAGCCGAGTG
The DNA here is from genome assembly GCF_018294505.1 of Triticum aestivum. NCBI lineage: Eukaryota > Viridiplantae > Streptophyta > Magnoliopsida > Poales > Poaceae > Triticum > Triticum aestivum. The sequence continues at coordinate 491,825,919 of NC_057810.1, forward strand.
CGCTGCACTGTTACGATGGGCATGATTTAGCTCTGCTGATGGACAGTGCCCTGGAGGCCACACACGAGTCCCCTCCGACCCTCAATTCGGAGCCGGCTGCGCAGATCGAGGACGGGTGGCTAGACACCGCCTCGGGGGCTGCAACCTCTACGACGATGGAGCCAAATACTGACCTTGTCCCTTGTGAAGCTCGTGACTCTGAGGTGCCGGACTCCTCGCCGGACTCCGAACCTCCCGCGCCCCCTCCAATCGAATCTGATTGGGCGTCGATCATGGAGTTCACAGCTGCGGACATCTTTCAACACTCACCTTTTGGCGACATCCTGAATTCGCTAAAGTATCTCTTGTTATCAGGAGAGCCTTGGCCGGACTGCGGTCAGGACGGTTGGGATGCGGATGACGAAGAAATTCAAAGCCCACCCACCACCCACTTAGTACCCATTGTCGACGATCTAACCGACATGCTAGACTTCGACTCCGAAGACATCGACGGTATGGACGACGATGCCGGAGACGACAAAGAACCAGCGCCTACTGGGCACTGGAAAGCCACCTCGTCATATGACATATACATGGTGGATATCCCAAAGGATGGGAATGGCGAGGGAACAACAGAGGAAGACCCCTCCAAGAAACAGCCCAAGCACCGGCGTCAGTGGCACCGCTCTAAATCCCGCCACAGCAAGAATGGAGATTCCGGCACTGGAGATAATAACACCCTAGACAGTGCCGAAGACAACCCCCTCTAGCAAGATTCAGCACAGGAGGACGGAGAAGCCAGCCCTCATGAGAGAGCGGCAGACGAAGAGGTAGAGGATGATAATTACATGCCTCCCTCCGGAGACGAGGCAAGCCTCGACGACGACGAATTCGTTGTGCCTGAGGATCCCGTCGAACAAGAGCGTTTAAACCGCAGGCTTATGGCCACGGCAAACAGCCTCAAGAAAAAGCAGCAACAGCTTAGAGCTGATCAAGATCTGCTAGCCGACAGATGGACTGAAGTCCTTGCGGCCGAAGAGCACGAACTCGAACGCCCCTCCAAAAGCTACCCCAAACGCAAGCTGCTCCCCCGATTAGAGGAGGAGGCATATAAACCTGCATCACCAGCGCACAATACGGCTGACTGACCACCTCGTGGCTGCGACAGAGAGGCCTCTAGGCCCTCCACTAGAACCGTACCCCGGCATCGCTCGAGAAGCACAAAGCCACAGGGGAATGCTCCGGACTTGCGAGATATATTGGAGGATAAGGCAAGACAATCAAGATCGATCTACGGATCGCGTGGGCGCCCCATGATACGCGACGACAACCGTCGCGCCGGATACAGCAAGTCCGGCCGGGCCAAACACAGTAGACAAAGCTCCTTTGAGCTACGTCGTGATATAGCCCAATACAGAGGCGCCGCACACCCACTATGCTTCACAGATGAAGTAATGGATCATCAAATCCCCGAAGGGTTTAAACCCGTGAATATTGAATCCTATGATGGCACAACAGACCCCGCGGTTTGGATCGAAGACTGTCTCCTTCATATCCACATGGCCCGCGGTGATGATCTTCACGCCATCAAATACCTCCCACTCAAGCTTAAAGGACCAGCTCGGCATTGTCTTAACAGCTTGCCAGCAGAATCAATTGGGTGTTGGGAGGACCTAGAAGCCGCATTCCTTGATAACTTCCAGGGCATGTATGTGCGACCACCAGACCCTGACGACCTAAGCCATATAATTCAGCAGCCAGATGAATCGGCCAGACAATTATGGACACGGTTCTTAACTAAGAAAAATCAAATCGTCGACTGTCCGGATGCGGAGGCCCTCGCGGCCTTCAAACATAACATCCGCGATGAGTGGATTGCCCGGCACCTGGGATAGGAAAAGCCGAAATCCATGGCAGCCCTCACATCACTCATGACCCACTTCTGCGCGGGAGAGGACAGCTGGCTAGCCTGCAGCAACAACCTCAGCAAAAATTCTGGCAGTCCGGATACCAAGGACCGCAACGGCAGGTCGCGTCGCAACAAGAACAAACGCCGCATTAACGGCGACAATACTGAGGATACGACAGTCAATGCCGGATACAGAGGCTCCAAACCCGGTCAACAGAAAAAGCCATTCAAAAGAACTACTCCGGGTCCGTCCAATTTGGACCGAATACTCGATCGCTTGTGCCAGATACACGGCACCCCTGAAAAGCCAGCTAACCACACCAACAGGGACTGTTGGGTATTCAAGTAGGCAGGCAAGCTAATTGCCGAAAACAATGACAAGGGGCTTCATAGCGATGACGAGGAAGAGACCCGACCGCTGGACAATAGAGGACAGAAGGGTTTCCCCCCACAAGTGCAGACGGTGAACATGATATACGCAACCCACATACCCAAGAGGGAGCGGAAGCGCGCACTCAGGGACGTATAGGCGATGGAGCCAGTCGCCCCGAAGTTCAACCCATGGTCCTCCTGCCCGATCACTTTTGATCGAAGGGACCACCCCACCAGCATCCGCCATGGCGGATTCACCGCATTGGTTTTAGACCCAATCGTCGAAGGATTTCACCTCATCAGAGTCCTGATGGACGGCGGCAGCAGCCTAAACCTGCTTTATCAGGACACAGTGCAAAATATGGGCATAGACCCCTCAAGGATTAAACCCACAAAGACGACCTTCAAAGGCGTCATACCAGGTGTAGAGGCCAATTGTACAGGCTCAGTTACACTGGAAGTGGTCTTCGGATCCCCGGATAACTTCCGAAGCGAGGAGTTAATCTTCGACATAGTTCTGTTCCGCAGCGACTATCATGCTCTGCTCGGACGGACCGCGTTTGCAAAGTTCAACGCGGTGCCGCACTATGCATACCTCAAGCTCAAGATGCCAGGCCCTCGAGGAGTCATCACGGTCAACGGAAACACTAAACGCTCTCTCCGAACGGAGGAACATACAGCGGTCTCGCGGCAGAAGTACAGTGCAGCCTCTTAAGGCAATTCTCGAGTCCGGCCGTTAAGCGACCGGACACGGCTAAACGCGCCCGGAGTAACCTACAACAAGACCACCTGGCATGTTCCAAGCACGCGTAGCAATGCAGCCCCAACCCCAGCCCTTGCAAAATTGCAAGACTGGTCCTTCGCGTACATCATTACGCTCTGGAGATACCATGGGCATAGGGGGAGGGGCACGACCACGACAGGCCCAGAATGCGGCTTAACCACACCAGGGGCTCCCAAGTGTGTCATTCCTTTTTTTCCTTTTTCTTTTTTTTCTTACCCATAGGACTCCGTTCACCAGAGGCCCTGTCCGGCAGTAGACCTGCCGAACTCACGATGCAACAGCCAGGGAAGGAGAAAGGCTACGACGAGTATCCAGGTGGTTTCCATTACGAGCATTAAATCTATTTTATACACCATTCCGCAGCCTACCCCTGGAGGGGGACATGTTTAATAGTCCCATCCCTTGCTTACCCCACTATTTGTATCGTTATGCATTCATGGCAGTATTTCTTGAATAAACAATGCATCGCTTTTTTGCTTATAATTGCATTCCTTTCTTATACATATGTTCATTTATGACATGTTGCATCCGTACACTTTGGTACGGCTAAATACACCAGGGGCTTAAGTTCCCCACATTATGGTGTGATAAGTCCGAACACTTTCACAAGTGCGGCACCCCGAACTTATAGCATTATATGCATCGGCTCCGAATCATGTTTTGGGTCAATAGTTGGGTTTTCCCGGCTCCCATGTTTTGGTACCTTACGTTCCGTTGTATCGGCTAAGGTGGCGCTGGGAGAACCACTGCGATTGCGCCCCAGTTGAGCTGGGCGAGCGCCTCAGTGGAGAAAGCTAAAACTAACCGTCATGATGAGGCGAGAGCCGGTCGCTGTTCGAGAGGTTTTTTCGAGTCCCTAAAGACTTATGCTGCTTAGAGCGAGGAACCAGCTTTGTCCGGCCCAGGCGTGGACAGCGCCCCAAATTCGGCCTTCCGAACACTAGGGGCTTCGCTGAAATTTAAAATTATAGAATTCTATGGCTAAGTGAGAGTGTTCAAGCATTATAAGTCCGGTCGCCTCGCTTGTTGTGTTGAGCGCCTCCCTAGATGGACCCAAAAATGGGAACAAGAGTGCTCAAATTTATCCCGAACACCCCAGCACTCGTGGCATGGGGGCCGAAGCCGACGACTTGCCATCTCTCAGATTTGATAAACGGCCGCACAGAAGGTCATATTTTAAATTAACAAGCATTGCTTAGCGCACATGAACAAAGTTTTCAGCGCATAGGATAACAAAATGCGAGTCTACTCAAATATTACATCTTTGGAGCACTCACCCGCAATAATGCGGGCACCCTTCAGGACACCCTTATAATACATCTCAGGCGTGCGATACTCCTTGCCCGGCGGTGGCGCGTCCGTCACAAGCTTCTCAGCGTCCATCTTGCCCCAGTGCACCTTAGCACGGGCAAGGGCCCGACGGGCACCTTCAATGCAGGCGGAGTGCTTGATGACTTCAATCCATGGACAAGCATCCACCAACCGCCGCACCAGGCCGAAGTAGCTCCCAGGCATGGCCTCCTTGGGCCATAGCCGAACTATGAGGCCCTTCATGGCCTGTTCGGCCACCTTGTGGAGCTCGACCAGCTGCTTCAGCTGGTCGCTAAGGGGCACCGGATGTCCGGTCTCAGCATACTGAGACCAGAAGACCTTCTCCATCGAGCTCCCCTCCTTGTCCCTGTAGAAAGCGGCAGCATCAGACACGCTGCGGGGAAGATCTGCGAACGCTCCTGGAGAGCTCCGAATTCGGGTAAGTAATAGGTAATTCACATTCACATGCTTGCTTTGCATGAAAAATGCCTTACCCGCCGCTATTTTCTTCAACGCCTCAATTTCCTAGAGGGCCTTATGGGCTTCGGCCTTAGCGGCTTTGGCACTCTCAAGAGCTGATGCAAGCTCGGACTCTCGAGTCTTCGAGTCGCGCTCCAAACTCTCATGTTTTTCCACGAGAGCCTGGAGCTCTTGTTGTACCTCCGCCACCCGTGCCTCTTGCTTCTCTTGACCAGCTCGCTCCGCGGCCGCATTATGTTCGGCCGCGGACACCGCCTCCTTCAGGGTCACCACCTCGTTCGTGGCCTCTGGAGTACCCACGTTATCCTTGTCCTTCCTCTTGCAACCAAATCCTTGTCTGTAAGGTACAACTTTAATAAGGTGTTACTCACCTTCCTTGTCCTCGAGCTGCTTCTTGGCACGGCCGAGCTCGCTCTCGGACCGCTCGAGGCTTTGCTTCAAAGCATTGACCTCCGCAGTCAGTGCGGCAGAGGTCAGCAGCGCAGCCTGCAATCCCATATTGACATATTTTTTAAGACTCCTGCGTATATCTTTTTAGATCCTCAGTCCGGCTTTTCTTTCTGAACACCGAACCGAGCATCAGGGGCTACTGTCTATGCGGTACTATTTTACATATATTAAAATTCTTACCTCAAAGCCTGTTAGAAGGCTGCTGGAGGCCTCGGTCAGCCCGCTTTTGGCGAGCTGAACCTTCCGCATCACCGCACTCATGACAGTGCGGTGTTCCTCTTTGATGGAAGCGCTGTTGAGCGCCTCCAGCAAGTTATCCGGCACCTCCGGTTGGACGGAGGCCGCTGGCATCACAGTCTTGCCCTTCTTGCGAAGGGGCCGCCCGCCGGACTCCGGAACCACTGCAGGTTCCGGTATGGAGTCCGGTACGAAGTCTGGGAGGTTGCCCTATGGCACCTCCGGGGCCTCCTCCTCCGGGTGGGTCCCTCTCTAGGATCCCACCTCGGCGTCGTCGGCGTCACGGGGGGTGGAGGCGGTCGGAAGTGAAGTACTATCCACATCCGACATACCCAAGGACCCGCTCGATGAAGCGGGAAGATCGTCCTTGGGCGGACTGCAGGGTTGTATGCGGCATTAGAAAGACACCGTGTGGCGAAAAGAAAAATCATGAAGTTATTCGGGAGTCCGGATACTTACGATCTCGCCAGGGGCTTGGCCCTTGAGGGCCACTCCTCGTCGTCATCGCCGATGTTGGCGGAACAGTCTGGGGGAAGGGTCCTTCCCTTCTTGGACCCTTCGGCCTCCCTCGTTGGGGAGGCCTTCCTATTCTTCTCTCCCCCCGCTGGGGGAGAGGCCTCTTTCTTCTCCTCCTCATCCTCGTGGGAGGAGTCCGCCTCGGAGTCATCGAACGATGAGTCCGATACCACCTGACGCCGGGAACTCCTTCGGGTTCCCGTGGCCTTCTTCTTGGCCTTCTTCTCCGGCACTACATAAAGTGTCGGGACCAGCAGCCCTGTCAAACGGGCATCCTCTGGGTCTTCTGGAAGGGGAGCCGGACAGTTAACCTGTCCGGACGTCGCCTGCCAAGCCTGTTAAAGGTATTGGGAGTTTAGATCCCGCATAAAGTCAAAACATGAAAAGAAAGTGTCCCATAAAGGATAACATGGCTTACCTCGCCAGTTGGACGCTGCGAGCTGAATCCGCAATCTTCGGTAGCGGATGCGGGGGCTTCGGCGCCCTTGAACAGCACCCTCCAGGCATCTTCGTACGTAGTGTCGAAGAGCCCGCTCAAGGTCCGGTGTTGTGCCGGATTGAACTCCCACAAATTGAAGTCCCGTTGTTGGCAGGGAAGAATCCGGCGGACGAGCATGACCTGGATCACGTTGACAAGCTTGAGCTTCTTGTTCACCAGGGTTTGGAGACAGGACTGGAGTCCGGTCAGCTCTTCCGAACTACCCCATAGCAGGCCCTTCTCTTTCTAGGAGGTGAGCCGCATGGGGATGCCAGATCTGAATTCGGGGGCCGCTACCCATTTAGGGTCACGTGGCTCGGTGATGTAGAACCACCCCGATTGCCACCCTTTGATGGTTTCCACGAAGGCGCCCTCGAGCCAAGTGACGTTGGGCATCTTGCCCACCATGGCGCCTCCGCACTCCGCTTGGCTGCCCTTCACAATCTTTGGCTTGACGTTGAAGGTCTTGAGCCACAAGCCGAAGTGGGGCTGGATGCAGAGTAAGGCCTTGCACATGACAATAAACGCTGAGATGTTGAGGATGAAATTCGGGGCCAGATCATGGAAATCCAGGCCATAGTAGATCATGAGCCCCCGGACAAAGGGCTGGAGTGGGAAGCCCAGTCCGCGGAGGAAATGGGGAAGGAATACCACCCTCTCATGGGGCCCGGGGGTGGGGATGAGCTGCCCCTCATCGGGGAGCCGGTGCGCGATGTCGCTGGACAGATATCCGGCGCTGCGCAGCTTCTTGATGTGCCCCTCTGTGACGGAGGAGGCCATCCACTTGCCTCCCGCTCCGGACAGGATTGGAGAAGGTTGAGGGGAGATGTGCAGACTTGGGCGCTGGAGCTCGAGTACGCAGAGATGGATAAGCAAAGAAGGAAGAAGGCGTAGGTAAAAAGGTGGATCCTTATCCCCTTATATATGGGCGGACGAAACTATGCGTCCCCACCGGCCTGGTAAAACTCGCTTATCTCCCAAGCGCCGCAATCAATGATGCGGTTGGGTTACCCACGTCCGTAGTGATGGGAATCCCGGAATAAGGGGAACACGATCTCTGCTTCGACAAGACGTGCCAAGGAAACCGCTTCGCTAAACGCGCTGAGGTGGTATAATAAAAACGATTCGAGTAAAGGCTTGGTTGTGGCGTGACGTCACGCCACAAAATACGCTAGCAGATTGAACTTGTGTAAATATTATTCTCTCTACGGTGGTATGTGGAATTTATTTTGCAGAGCCGGACACTATCCTGGTGTTCACAATCTCCTATAAATTATTCGGAGGAGGAACCCGCCTTGCAATGCCGAAGACAATATGCACGCCGGACTCGTCGTCATTGAAGCCTGGTTCAGGGGCTACTGAGGGAGTCCTAGACTAGGGGGTGTTCGGATAGCCGAACTATCATCATCGGCCGGACTCCAAGACTATGAAGATACAAGATTGAAGACTTCGTCCCATGTCCGGATGGGACTTTCCTTGGCGTGGAAGGCAAGCTTGGCGATACAGATATGTAGATCTCCTACCATTGTAACCGACTATGTGTAACCCTAGCCCTCTCCCGTGTCTATATAAACCGGAGGGTTTTAGTCCGTAGGACAGAACAACAATCATACCATAGGCTAGCTTCTAGGGTTTAGCCTCCTTGATCTCATGGTAGATCCACTCTTGTACTACCCATATCATCAATATCAATCAAGCAGGAGTAGGGTTTTACCTCCATCGAGAGGGCCCGAACCTGGGTAAAAACATCGTGTCCCTTGTCTCCTGTTACCATCCGCCTAGACGCACAGTTCGGGACCCCCTACCCGAGATCCGCCGGTTTTGACACCGACAGCCGGCTTTATTGGCTAGGTCCTGATACAAATCATATGTATAGCCTGCAACCGCTGTCTCCTTGCCTTTTCAGCGAGGGGGCGCAGGTCGGTGTTTGGCTTGATATGCCGCTTTATCCCGTCCACGTGGTGGTTGGTCTTGTTGATCCGCTTGATTATATTTTGATGATATTGGCTCTAGGGCTTCGTCATCGAATTGTGGCAGCAGCTTGCGCTTGGGGTAACTTTTTGCAGGTCGCTTGTGGCCGTACTCCTCGGCGGCCAGGACCTTGGTCCACCTTTCATTGAGCGTGTCCTGTTCAACTTAGCTGCTGCTATTTTTTTCAGGCTCCGCGTTGTGGCGATGAGCTGTCGCTTGAAGTGTTCTTGTTCGAGGAGTTCCTATGGGACGATAAAGTCTTCGTCCCTGAGGCTAACATCCTCTTCAGAGACTGGCATATAATTGATGTCTTCCGAATCGTCATGATCAACGTGTTCGGGGCTATACTGACCCTCTTCCCTCTCATCCTGTCTGGATGTGGGCTCGACGGGGTGTTCGGGATCTTCGGCCTTATCCAGAGTCTCATTATTGTTGGAAATATGACCTAGAGGCAATAATAAAAGTGTTATTATTATATTTCTTTGTTCATGATAATAGTCTTTTATTCATGCTATAACTGTATTATCCGGAAATCGTAATACACGTGTGAATACATAGACCACAATATGTCCCTAGTGAGCCTCTAGTTGACTAGCTCGTTGTGATCAACAGATAGTCATGGTTTCCTGGCTATGGACATTGGATGTCATTGATAACGGGATCACATCATTAGGAGAATGATGTGATGGACAAGACCCAATCCTAAGCCTAGCACAGATCGTGTAGTTCGTATGCTAAAGCTTTTCTAATGTCAAGTATCTTTTCCTTAGACCATGAGATTGTGCAACTCCCGGATACCGTAGGAATGCTTTGGGTGTACCAAACGTCACAATGTAACTGGGTGGCTATAAAGGTGCATTACAGGTATCTCCGAAAGTGTCTGTTGGGTTGGCACGAATCGAGACTGGGATTTGTCACTCCGTGTAAACGGAGAGGTATCTCTGGGCCCACTCGGTAGGACATCATCATAATGTGCACAATGTGATCAAGGAGTTGATCATGGGATGATGTGTTACGGAACGAGTAAAGAGACTTGCCGGTAACGAGATTGAACAAGGTATCGGGATACCGACGATCGAATCTCGGGCAAGTACAATACCGCTAGACAAAGGGAATTGTATACGGGATCGATTGAGTCCTTGACATCGTGGTTCATCCGATGAGATCATCGTGGAACATGTGGGAGCCAACATGGGTATCCAGATCCCGCTGTTGGTTATTGACCGGAGAACGTCTCGGTCATGTCTGCATGTCTCCCGAACCTATAGGGTCTACACACTTAAGGTTCGGTGACGCTAGGGTTATAAAGGAAGCTTGTATGTGGTTACCGAATGTTGTTCGGAGTCCCGGATGAGATCCCGGACATCACGAGGAGTTCTGGAATGGTCCGGAGGTAAATATTTATATATGGGAAGTCCTGTTTTGGTTACCGGAAAAGTTTCGGGCGATATCGGTAATGTACCGGGACCACCGGGAGGGTCCCGGGGGTCCACCAAGTGGGGCCACCTGCCCCAGAAGGCTGCGTGGGCCAAGTGTGGGAGGGGACCAGCCCCTAGGTGGGCTGGTGCGCCCCCCACAAGGGACCCAAGGCGCAAGGGAGAGTGGGAGGGGGCAAACCCTAGGGCAGATGGGCCCTAAGGCCCACCCCAGGCGCGCCTCCCCTCTCTCCCCCTCTTGGCCGCCTCCCCAAGCCCCATCTAGGGCTGGCCGCACCCCTTTGGGGGGGGGGAAACCCTAGATGGGGGCGCATCCCTCTCCCTCCCCTATATATACTTGAGGTTTGGGGCTGCTATAGACATGAGAACTTCTCCCTCTACTAGTGCAGCCCTGCCTCTCCTCCTCCTCCTCTCCCGTGGTGCTTGGCGAAGCCCTGCTGGATTGCCACGCTCCTCCACCACCACCATGCCGTTGTGCTGCTGCTGGATGGAGTCTTCCTCAACCTCTCCCTCTCTCCTTGCTGGATCAAGGCGTGGGAGACGTCACCGGGCTGTATGTGTGTTGAACGCGGAGGTGCCGTCCGTTCGGCACTAGGATCTCCGGTGATTTGGATCACGACGAGTACGACTCCTTCAACCCCGTTCTCATGAACGCTTCCGCTTAGCGATCTACAAGGGTATGTAGATGCACTCTCCTTCCCCTCGTTGCTAGTTTCTCCATAGATAGATCTTGGTGACACGTAGGAAAATTTTGAATTTCTGCTACGTTCCCCAACAGTGGCATCATGAGCTAGGTCTATTGTGTAGATTCTTTGCATGAGTAGAACACAAAGTAGTTGTGGGCGTTGATTTTGTTCAATATGCTTACCGTTACTAGTCCAATCTTGTTTCGACGGTATTGTGGGATGAAGCGGCCCGGACCGACCTTACACGTACTCTTACGTGAGACAGGTTCCACCGACTGACATGCACTTGGTGCATAAGGTGGCTAGCGGGTGCCAGTCTCTCCCACTTTAGTCGAAACGGATTCGATGAAAAGGGTCCTTATGAAGGGTAAATAGCAATTGGCATATCACGTTGTGGTTTTGCGTAGGTAAGAAACGTTCTTGCTAGAAACCCATAGCAGCCACGTAAAACATGCAAACAACAATTAGAGGACGTCTAACTTGTTTTTGCAGGGTATGCTATGTGATGTGATATGGCCAAGAAGAATGTGATGAATGATATGTGATGTATGAGATTGATCATGTTCTTGTAATAGGAATCACGACTTGCATGTCGATGAGTATGACAACCGGCAGGAGCCATAGGAGTTGTCTTTATTTATTGTATGACCTGCGTGTCATTGAACAACGCCATGTAAATTACTTTACTTTATTGCTAAACGTGTTAGCCATAGAAGTAGAAGTAGTCGTTGGCGTGACAACTTCATGAAGACACGATGATGGAGATCATGATGATGGAGATCATGGTGTCATGCCGGTGACGATGATGATCATGGAGCCCCGAAAATGGAGATCAATGGAGCTATATGATATTGGCCATATCATGTCACTACTATTTGATTGCATGTGATGTTTATCATGTTTATGCATCTTGTTTACTTAGAACGACGGTAGTAAATAAGATGATCCCTTACAACAATTTCAAGAAGTGTTCTCCCCTAACTGTGCACCGTTGCTACAGTTCGTCGTTTCGAAGCACCACGTGATGATCGGGTGTGATAGATCCTTACGTTCACATACAACGGGTGTAAGACAGATTTACACATGCAATACACTTAGGGTTAACTTGACGAGCCTAGCATGTACAGACATGGCCTCGAAACATGGAGACCGAAAGGTCGAGCATGAGTCGTATAGCAGATATGATCAACATGAAGATGTTCACCGATGATGACTAGTCTGTCTCACGTGATGATCGGACACGGCCTAGTTGACTCGGATCATGTAATCACTTAGATGACCAGAGGGATGTCTATCTGAGTGGGAGTTCATAAGATGAGCTTAATTATCCTGAACATAGTCAAAAGACCTTTTGCAAATTATGTCGTAAGCTCGTGCTTTAGTTCCACAGTTTAGATATGTTCCTAGAGAAAATATAGTTGAAAGATTGAAAGTAGCAATTATGCGGACAGTAGAAAGCTTATGTCCTTAATGCACTGCTCAGTATGCTGAACCCCAAACGTCGTTTGTGGATGTTGCGAACATCGGACATACACGTTTTGATAACTACGTGATAGTTCAGTTAAACGGTTTAGAGTTGAGGCACTAAAGACGTTTTCGAAACATCGCGGAACATATGAGATGTTTCAAGGGCTGAAATTGGGATTTCAGGCTCGTGCCCACGTCAAGAGGTATGAGACCTCCGACGATTTTCTTAGCCTGCAAACTAAGGGAGAAAAGCTCAATCGTTGAGCTTGTGCTCAGATTGTCTGAGTGCAACAATCACTTGAATCGAGTGGGAGTTGATCTTCCAGAGATAGTGATGTTTCTCCAAAGTCATTGCCACCAAGCTGCTAGAGCTTTGTGATGAACTATAACATATCAGGGATAGATATGATGATCCTTGAGGTATTCGTGATGTTTGACACCGCGAAAGTAGAAATCAAGAAGGAGCATCAATTGTTGATGGTTGGTGAAACCACTAGTTTCAAGAAGGGCAAGGACAAGAAGGGATACTTCATGAAACGGCAAATCAGCTGCTGCTCTGGTGAAGAAACCCAAGGTTGAACCCAAACCCGAGACTAAGTGCTTCTGTAATAAGGGGAACAACCACTGGAGCAGAATTACCCTAGATACTTGGTAGATAAGAAGGCTGGCAAAGTCGATAGAAGTATATTGGATATACATTATGTTAATGTGTACTTTACTAGTACTCCTAGTAGCACCAGGGTATTAAGATACCGGTTCAGTTGCTAAGTGTTGGTAACTCGAAATAAAAGAGCTACGGAATAAACGGAGACTAGCTAAAGGTGAGCTGTCGATATGTGTTGGAAGTATTTCCAAGTTTGATGTGATCAAACATCGCACGCTCCCTCTACCATCAAGATTAGTATTAAACCTGGATAATTGTCATTTGGTGTTTGCGTTGAGCATAGACATGATTGGATTATGTCTATCGCAATACGGTTATTCATTTAAGGAGAATAATGGTTACTCTGTTTATTTGAATAATACCTTCAATGGTCTTGCACCTAAAGGAATGGTTTATTGAATCTCGACCGTAGTGATACACATTTTCATGCCAAAAGATATAAGATAGTAATGATAGTACCACTTACTTGTGGCACTGCCATGTAAGTCATAATGGTATAAAACGCATGAAGAAGCTCCATGTTGATGGATCTTTGGACTCACTCGTTTTTTGAAAAGTTTGAGACATGCGAACCATGTCTATTGGTGTATACGCATGAAGAAACTCCATGCAGATGGATCGTTTGGACTCACTTGATTTTGAATCACTTGAGATATGCAAATCATACCACATGGGCAAGATGACTGAAAAGCCTCGTTTTCAGTAAGATGGAACAAGATAGCAACTTGTTGGAAGTAACACATTTTGATGTGTGCAGTCCAATGAGTGCTGAGGCATGCAGTGAATATCGTTATGTTCTTACTTCACAGATGATTCGAGTAGATGTTGAGAATATTTACTTGATGAAACACAAGTCTGAATTATTGAATGGTTCAAGTAATTTCAGAGTGAAGTAGAAGATCATTGTGACAAGAGGATAAAATGTCTATGATATGATCATAGAGATAAATATCTGAGTTACGAGTTTTGGCACACAATTAAGACATTGTGGAAATTGTTTCGCAATTAATACCGCCTGGAACACCATAGTGTGATGGTATGTCCGAACATCATAGTTGCACCCTATTGGATATGGTGCGTACCATGATGTCTCTTATCGAAATTACCACTATTAATCATGGGTTAGGCATTAGAGACAACCGCACTCACTTTAATAGGGTACCACGTAATTCCGTTGAGACGACACCGTCTGAACTATGGTTTGGAGAAACCTAAGTTGTCGTTTCTTAAAGGTTTGGGGCTGCGATGCTTATGCAAAAAGTTTCAGGATTGATAAGCTCGAACCCAAAGCGGATAAAATGCATCTTCATAGGACACCCAAAACAGTTGGGTATACCTCCTAATTCAGATCCGAAAGCAATATGGATTGTTTCTAGAATCGGGTCCTTTTTTGAGGAAAAGTTTCTCTTGAAAGAATTGAGTGGGAGGATGGTGGAGACTTGATGTGGTTATTGAACCATCACTTCAACTAGTGTGTAGCAGGGCACAGGAAGTTGTTCCTGTGGCACCTACACCAATTGAAGTAGAAGCTCATGATAGTGATCATGAAGCTTCAGATCAAGTCACTACCGAACCTCGTAGGACGACAAGGACGCGTACTGCTTCGGAGTGGTACGGTGATCCTGTCTTCGAGGTCATGTTGCTAGACAACAATGAACCTACGAGCTATGGAGAAGCGATGGTGGGCCCAAATTCCGACAAATGGTTAGAAGCCATGAAATCCGATATAGGATCCATGTATCAGAACAAAGCATGGACTTTGGTGGACTTGCCTGATGATCGGCAAGCCATTGAGATAAATGGATCTTTAAGAAGAAGACGGATGTGGACGGTAATGTCACCATCCATGAAGCTCGACTTGTGGCAAAGAGTTTTTTCACAAGTTCAAGGAGTTGACTATGATGAGATTTTCTCATCCGTAGTGATGCTTAAAGTCCGTCGGAATCACGTTAGCACAAGCTGCATTTATGAAATCTGGCAGATGGATGTCAAAACGAGTTTCCTTACCAGTCGTAAGGATAGATTGTATGTGATACAATCAGAAAGGTTTTGTCGATCCTAAGGATGCTAAAAGGTATGCTAGCTCGAGCGATCCTTCTAAGGTCTGGAGTAAGCATCTCGGAGTTGGAATATGTACGTTGATAAGATGATCAAAGATTTTTGGTTTATACAAATTTATGAGAAACTTGTATTTCCAAAGAAGTGAGTGGGAGCACTATAGAATTTCTGATGAGTATATGTTGTTGACATGGTGATGATCAGAAATGATGTAGAATTTCTAGAAAGCATATAGGGTTATTTGAAAGGTGTTTTTCAATAGAAAACCTGGATTAAGCTACTTAAACATTGAGCATCAAGACCTATGAGGATAGATCAAAAACGCTTAATGGTACTTTCAAATGAGCATATACCTTGACATGATCTTGAAGGTGTTCAAGATGGATCAGTCAAAGAAGGAGTTCTTGCCTGAGTTGTAAGGTACGAAGTTAAGACTTAAAGCTCGACCACGGCAGAAAAGAGAGAAAGGACGAAGGTCGTCCCCTATGCTTTAGACGTAGGCTCTACAGTATGCTATGCTAAGTACCACACCTGATGTGTGCCTTGCCACTTGCCTGGCAAGAGAGTACAAAGGTGATCAAGGAGTGGATCACCAGATAGCGGTCAAAATTATCCTTAAAGGAATAAGGATAGGTTTCTCGATTATGGAGGTGATAAAGAGTTCGGCGTAAAGGGTTACGTCGATGCAAGCTTTAACACCTATTCGAATGACTCTGAGTAGCAAACCGGATACGTATAGTGGAACAACCATTTGGAATAGCTCCAAGTGGAGCGTGGAAGCAGCATTTACAATATGACCTAAAGATTTGTGAAGTACATACGGATCTGAATGTTGCAGACCCGTTGACTAAAACCTCTCTTACAAGCAGAACATGATCAAACCCTAGAACTCATTGAGTCTTAATCACATGATGATGTGAACTAGTTTAATGACACTAGTAAACTCTTTGGATGTTGGTCACATGGTGATGTGACCTGTCAGTGTTAATCACATGGTGATGTGAACTAGATTATTGACTCTAGTGCAAGTGGGAGACTGTTGGAAATATGCCCTAGAGGCAATAATAAAAGTGTTATTATTATATTTCTTTGTTCATGATAATAGTCTTTTATTCATGCTATAACTGTATTATCCGGAAATCGTAATACACGTGTGAATACATAGACCACAATATGTCCCTAGTGAGCCTCTAGTTGACTAGCTCGTTGTGATCAACAGATAGTCATGGTTTCCTGGCTATGGACATTGGATGTCGTTGATAACGGGATCACATCATTAGGAGAATGATGTGATGGACAAGACCCAATCCTAAGCCTAGCACAGATCGTGTAGTTCGTATGCTAAAGCTTTTCTAATGTCAAGTATCTTTTCCTTAGACCATGAGATTGTGCAACTCCCGGATACCGTAGGAATGCTTTGGGTGTACCAAACGTCACAACGTAACTGGGTGGCTATAAAGGTGCATTACAGGTATCTCCAAAAGTGTCTGTTGGGTTGGCACGAATCGAGACTGGGATTTGTCACTCCGTGTAAATGGAGAGGTATCTCTGGGCCCACTCGGTAGGACATCATCATAATGTGCACAATGTGATCAAGGAGTTGATCATGGGATGATGTGTTATGGAACGAGTAAAGAGACTTGCCGGTAACGAGATTGAACAAGGTATCGGGATACCGACGATCGAATCTCGGGCAAGTACAATACCGCTAGACAAAGGGAATTGTATACGGGATCGATTGAGTCCTTGACATCGTGGTTCATCCGATGAGATCATCATGGAACATGTGGGAGCCAACATGGGTATCCAGATCCCGCTGTTGGTTATTGACCGGAGAACGTCTCGGTCATGTCTGCATGTCTCCCAAACCCGTAGGGTCTACACACTTAAGGTTCGGTGACGCTAGGGTTATAAAGGAAGCTTATATATGGTTACCGAATGTTGTTCGGAGTCCCGGATGAGATCCCGGACGTCACGAGGAGTTTCGGAATGGTCCGGAGGTAAAGATTTATATATGGGAAGTCCTGTTTTGGTTACCGGAAAAGTTTCAGGCGATATCGGTAATGTACCGGGACCACCGGGAGGGTCCCGGGGGTCCACCAAGTGGGGCCACCTGCCCCAGAAGGCTGCGTGGGCCAAGTGTGGGAGGGGACCAGCCCCTAGGTGGGCTGGTGCGCCCCCCACAAGGGACCCAAGGCGCAAGGGAGAGTGGGAGGGGGCAAACCCTAGGGCAGATGGGCCCTAAGGCCCACCCCAGGCGCGCCTCCCCTCTCTCCCCCTCTTGGCCGCCTCCCCAAGCCCCATCTAGGGCTGGCCGCACCCCTTTGGGG
This sequence comes from Triticum aestivum, assembly GCF_018294505.1. Taxonomy (NCBI): domain Eukaryota; kingdom Viridiplantae; phylum Streptophyta; class Magnoliopsida; order Poales; family Poaceae; genus Triticum; species Triticum aestivum. The sequence continues at coordinate 491,843,047 of NC_057810.1, forward strand.
GGGGGAAACCCTAGATGGGGGCGCAGCCCTCTCCCTCCCCTATATATACTTGAGGTTTGGGGCTGCTATAGACATGAGAACTTCTCCCTCTACTGGTGCAGCCCTGCCTCTCCTCCTCCTCCTCTCCCGTGGTGCTTGGCGAAGCCCTGCTGGATTGCCACGCTCCTCCACCACCACCACGCTGTTGTGCTGCTGCTGGATGGAGTCTTCCTCAACCTCTCCCTCTCTCCTTGCTGGATCAAGGCGTGGGAAACGTCATCGGGCTGTACGTGTGTTGAACGCGGAGGTGCCGTCCGTTCGGCACTAGGATCTCCGGTGATTTGGATCACGACGAGTACGACTCCTTCAACCCCGTTCTCATGAACGCTTCCGCTTAGCGATCTACAAGGGTATGTAGATGCACTCTCCTTCCCCTCGTTGCTAGTATCTCCATAGATAGATCTTGGTGACACGTAGGAAAATTTTGAATTTCTGCTACGTTCCCCAACAATTATCTCCGGTGCCGGTATTACTATCCTTTGCCCGATGCGATCGTGTGCGGCGCCGCTGACATCGGCGTTTTAGTGGTTCGTCGACGGGCATGTCCTCATCGGGATTCTGATTATCCTTGACGTCCTTCTTATCAGGAGTGTCCACCATGTATACGTCATAAGTTGAAGTGGCCGTCCAACGCCCTGTGATGGGTGGGACTTGGCCTGATTCAGTGTCAGCATCGTCGTCCATACCGTCGATGTCCTCGGACGCATAGTCCAACATGTCGGTTAAATCCTCGATAGTGGCTATTAAGTGGGTGGTGGGCGGGTCATAAAATTCCCCGCTCTCAACCCCCAGCCCATGCTGGGTGCAGTTTGGAGGAAAGGCTTCAGTAATGGCGAGAGATTGCATTAAGCCCAATGCTTCGTCTAAGGGTGAAAGCTGGGCATGAGTCTGCGGATCTGCAGGGATGATTCCGGCGACAGACACCTGAATGGGCCCGATCGACGCAGACTTCGACAGTTCGAAGTTGTCGTCCAGAGGCAAGTCCAAGATCGCGTATGGGTCTCCGGTCGGAAGTTCCATGATGGAAAAGAGTCCGGCGGGGCTGATCCTCCCGTCTTCAGACGATACGACCGACTTCGAATCTAAGGCCGAGGCGGGCGTGAGATTTGACCCCTGAACGGGATCTTAGAGAAAATCCGAAGAGCTTCCTTCATGGGAGCAAGGGGCGGCAACCGAGGCTGTGAACCCGTCAAAAATCAAATCTCCTCGGATATCAGCGATGTAGTTCAGGTTTCCAAACCTGATCTGGTAGCCGGGGGCGTAACTGTGGACCTGCTCAAGGTGGCCGGTCGAGTTGGTACGAAGCTCGAAGCCGCCGAACACAAAGACCTGTCCTGGGAGAAAGGTTTCCCTGGACGCAGCGTCTTCGTTGATGAAGTGGCGAGCCATCAATCCTTGTGTCAAAGATACAGCAGAGCTCTCAATGAAAGCACCAATGTCGGTGTCAAAACCGGCAGATCTTGGGTAGGGGGCCCAAGTTGTATGTCTCGAGATCGATGGGAACAATAGTCAAAAGGATACAATGTTTACCTAGGTTCGGGCCCTCTTAATAGAGGTAAAACCCTACTCCCGCTTGATTATATACGATGAGCATAAGGGTTACAAGAATTGATCTACCTTGAGATTGTAGTGGCTAAACCCTTACTTGGCTAGCCTATCAATGTTATGATCATGACTACGGTCTAAACCCCCAGTTTATATAGAAACCAGAGGGGCTTAGGGTTGTACAAAGTCGGTTTAATAGAAAGGAAATAGTATATCCGGACACCTAGACTTGCCTTTCACACATACGGTAGTCCTATCCGGACACGAGAGGTGGTCATCTTCCTTATATCCTGATGGCCCATCAGTCTGGCCCATATCAAATAGCCCGGACGCCTGAGGAGCCCTTAGTCCAGGACTCCCTCAGTCACCGAGCGAGCGCCTGAGGAAGAAATGAAGGAAATATACCCTAGAGGCAATAATAAAGTTATTATTTATTTCCTTATTTCATGACAAATGATTATTATTCATGCTTGAATTGTATTAACCGGAAACTTAGTACATGTGTGAATACATAGACAAAACATATTGTCCCTAGTATGCCTCTACTTGACTAGCCCGTTAATCAAAGATGGTTATGTTTCCTAACCATAGACATGTGTTGTCATTCGATGAACGTGATCACATCATTAGGAGAATGATGTCATGGACATGACCCATTCATTAGCTTAGCATTATGATCGTTATAGTTTAATTGCTACTACTTTCTTCATGACTTATACATGTTCCTCAGACTATGAGATTATTCAACTCCCAAATATCGGAGGAACACTTTGTGTGCTACCAAACATCACAACGTAAATGGGTGATTATAAAGGTGCTCTACAGGTGTCTCTGAACGTTTTTGTCGGGTTGGCATAGATCGAGATTAGGATTTGTCACTCCGTGTTTCAGAGAGGTATCTCTGAGCCCTCTCGGTAATACCCATCACTATGAGCCTTGCAAGCATTGTGACTAATGAGTTAGTTATGGGATGAAGTATTACGGAACGAGTAAAGAGACTTGCCGGTAACGAGATTGAACTAGGTATGATGATAACGATGATCGAATCTCGGGCAAGTAACATACCGATGACAAAGGGAACAATGTATGTTGTTATGTGGTTTGACCAATTAAGATCTTCATAGAATATGTAGGAGCCAATATGAACATCCAGGTTCCGCTATTGGTTATTGACCAGAGATGTGTCTCGGTCATGTCTACATAGTTCTCGAACCCGTAGGGTCCGCACGCTTAACGTTCAACGACGATTTGTATTAAGAGTTATGTGTTTTGATGACCGAAGTTTGTTTGGAGTCCCAGATGAGATCACCAACATGATGAGGAGTCTCGAAATGGTTGAGACATAAAGATTGATATATTGGACGGCTATATTCGGATAGCGAAAGTGTTCCGAAGAAATTTCGGATAAAATCGGAGTGCCGGAGGGTTACCGGAACCCCCCAAGGGAACTAATGGGCCACATGGGCCTTGGTGGAGAGAGAGAGGGGCGGCCAAGGCAGGCCACGCGCCCCTCCCCCTTGGGTCTGAATTGGACTAGGGAAGGGGGGCGGCGCCCCCCTTTCCTTCTCCCTCTCCCTCTCCCTCTCCTTCCTTCCCCCTCTCTTCCTCTTGGTGGAATCCTACTAGGACTAGTAGTCCTAGTAGGACTCCCCTTGCGGGCGCACCCTAGGAGGGCCGGTCGGCCTCCCCCTTGCTCCTTTATATACGGGGCAGGGGGGCACCCTAGAACACACAGGTTGATCTTTTAGCCATGTGTGGTGCCTCCCTCCACAGTTACACACCTCGGGCATATCGTCATAGTGCTTAGGGAAGCCCTGCACCGGTAACTTCATCATCATCGTCGCCACGTAATCGTGCTGAAGAAAGTCTCCCTCAGCCTCAACTGGATCAAGAGTACAAGGGACATCATCGAGCTGAACGTGTGCTGAACGCGGAGGTGGCGTACGTTCGGTACTTGATCGGTTGGATCACGAAGACGTTCGACTACATGAACCACGTTAACTAATGCTTCCACTTTCGGTCTACAAGGGTACATGGACACACTCTCCCCTCTCGTTGCTATGCATCACCTTGATAGATCTTGCATGATCGTAGGATTTTTTTTGAAATTACCGCGTTCCCCAACAATGGCATCCGAGTCAGGTCTATGCATAGATGATATATGCATGAGTAGAACACAAAGAGTTTTGGACGATAATAGTCATACTGCTTACCACCACCATCTTACTTTGATTCGGAGGTATTGTTGGATGAAGCGGCCGAACCGACATTACATGACCTCCTTCATGAGACTGGTTCTACCGACGTGCTTTTGCACAAAGGTGGCTGGCGGGTGTCTGTTTCTCCAACTTTAGTTGAATCGAGTTTGACTACAGCCGGTTCTTGTTGAAGGTTAAAATAGCACACTTGACGAAAAATCGTTGTGGTTTTGATGCGTAGGTAAGAACGGTTCTTGCTAGAAGCCCGTAGCAGCCACGTAAAACTTGCAATAACAAAGTAGAGTACGTCTAACTTGTTTTTGCAGGGCTTGCTGTGATTGGATCTGGTCAAGGCATGATGTGATATAAATTGTTGTATGGGATGATCATGTTTTGTAACAAAGTTATCGGCAACTGGCAGGAGCCATATGGTTGTCGCTTTATTGTATGCAATGCAATCGCCATGTAATTGTTTTACTTTATCCCTAAGCGGTAGCAATAGTCGTAGTAACAATAGTTGGTGAGATGACAACGATGCTACGATGAAGATCAAGGTGTCGCGCCGGTGACGATGGAGATCATGACGATGCTTCGGTGATGGAGATCATGAGCACAAGATGATGATGGCCATATCATGTCACATATTTTGATTGCATGTGATGTTTATCTTTATGCATCTTATTTTGCTTAGTACGATGGTAGCATTATAAGATGATCCCTTACTAAATTTCAAGGTACAAGTGTTCTCCCTGAGTATGCACTATTGCTACAGTTCATCCACTACAAGAAATATGTCAACTTGTGACCTCGACTATTGGTCACTGTAAGGTCATTGTTTTTCATTTGCGGCCTTTTTATGACCAAAAATAGAAGGTCAAAAGCTGGCGGTCGTAAACTGAAATTAACGACCTTCTCTGTGAGAAGGTCGTAGATGCTTACGACCAAAACAGAAGGTTGTTGAACCCATGACCTTTTTGTTTTGGTCACTGGCTGTCTGCGCAGGCCACGTCAGATCCGACATGGCAAAATTATGACCAATTGAAAAGGTCGTTACTTAGAATCAGCACGGTCCATTTCGGTGCTTTAGTTGGGCCGAGCCCATTAATTTAGCCCATTTGTTGTTGTTTTTTCTTTCAATTCGGGTAAGCTACACGGGCCAGGCCCTATAGTTCGGCCTTTTTATGTTTGGCTTGTGTCCCTTTTTTTCTTTTTTCAAATGGGTCCCAATTGTCAGGTTCTGATAAGTGGGTCCCAAATGTCTGATTCTGGTTTGTGGGTCCTTGTTGTCATGGTCATGTTCCTCAGATTTCAATATGCCAATAATTAAATAGCCAATATTTAAATCAAAATAGACAGAAAACAAGTGTAATACTTCAAATAACAAGAAGCAACAATCTGTTACATCAACACACATACAAATGCGATCACAGTATAACAAGCTCTACATGTGTACAATATGTCACATGAGCCAAGTTCGTGCTTCAGTTTGTTCCAATACGATTAGCATCAAGGGCTTCATTACTCCTTGAACTAGCTCCAATGAGCTTGAACTATGCTTCTTCCGACTTCTTCGTCTTGATGATCGTGATGAAACATGAAACGCCATCATCTGCACGTTATAGAACAAAATGGTTAGGTACAAAATATAGCAAATCTAACAGCATATATCTAACAGCATATATCTAACAGCATATACAAAATAATGAAGGCCAATCCGTGTGCATATATACTAGCAGAACACATAAACCCATCCATCAAAATCTTGTTTCTGAACATTGGCATCAAATCAACACAAACACTGAATTAACATGCACAAAAGGAAAGAGCTAATAGAGGGCAGGTATATGGGTATCAAAACAAACAAGAAAGAAACTACAATCTATTCTAAGTACTTCAGGTTTGAGCCATTTTTGATACTACAATCAATACATAATAGCCAACATTTCACTCCATGGACACCACATGACAGAAAAGGTACTAAGGTACTTGCTACTTAAAACCACAGCAAGGTATAGAGCACATGCAGGCCAACAATAAATTGGTACCAAATCCAAAAATCACAGTATGAAATGAAGTTAATGAGAAATTCTAGAATCAATTGAACAACTGATAGTAATGTTTGCATTGGACACATCCAGAACTAAAATTATACATACACGCCCAAATTCCGATGGCCAATGCCTCAGTACAGTAAACACTAAGCATGGTACATAGTAAAGGTTTGTAAAAACCAGAACTGAAAGCATTCACTCCATCAAGCATATCTACAATGATGCAGCGCACAAGAAAACAGAGATACACAACGGGGTAGCAATGGCATAAAGATAATCGCTTAACAAACAGCACGAACATGAATAAATCACAAAACTAAGTACAACCAAGTATCTTCCCTCGAAAGTATCCTAGCTGAGAGTGAACATGTATTCGATATTTCTGCCATTTTGATACATGCACGACAAAGAGTGGCACTCTGTTCTTACCACGACACCAACAACAGATGACCCTAGATGATGCACTGCTTCTCCAGGTCGCACTCAAGGCTCAACCAACTCCGTGGTATGGACGATGCCCCCTCCTTGCTCCGTCCAGGTGGCAGGGTGCAAACTCGGAAGCCTTGCACAATGCAACTTGCGTCAATGCAGCAGCAATACAAGGAACTGATATCAAGCAGAGCACAAATTGAGAGAAAGTTGCGGTCCAGGAGCTGACCTTCCAAGGGAGCACCATGGTGTGTCGTGGTGCCTTCAACTGGAATCACAGGTCGGGTTCTGGGCTGCTGCTTTGCTTCCCCATATAGCACACCAGGTTCTCCTAAGATAGCAAACTGAAAACACAAAACGTTGATTAGGGAGTTGGTACATAAGAAAAGGAATTCATGCACGAATGGCATATACAACTAAAAAAGCAGGCATCACATATTATTAGAATTGCATATTCGATGGCTGAAAGGTAAGTGTCTCTTCATATAAAGTAACTATAATTAGCACCCAACAGCTAGATAGCATATGGTGGAGAAACTAGTTTCAGCTTATCCAGAAATATCAGCGTTGTGCACACCAGGGTAAAATCAAAGAACCCAGAACAAGACACTTGGAGCAAGAAACTGATGTAGTAACAAGCTTTGATGGTGATAAATGCAACAAGTTTGCATAACCTGATCCACAAGGCTAGGAACAGAAGGGGGGAGTCGGTCGTATCTCACAACAAGGTTGGAAGGTTGTCCTTTAAGAGGTGAACGACGGCGAGCTCATCGACCTACAACTTCTGTGGCATGGCGACGACATAGACGTGTGCTACATCTTGAGCTTGCGTTGGTTTTCCTCGAAGAGGAGAGGGTGATGCAGCAATATTAGCGTAAGTATTTCCCTCAGTTTTTGAGAACCAAGGTATCAATCCAGTAGGAGGCTCCTCAAAAATCCCACGCACCTACACAAACAAACACAGAACTCGCAACCAACGCAATAAAGGGGTTGTCAATCCCTTCACGGCCACTTGCGAAAGTGAGATCTAATAAAGATAGTATGATAAGATAAATATATATTTGGTATTTTATAATATAGATGCAAAAAGTAAAGATGCAAATAAAAGTAGATTGAAAGCAAATATGATAAGAGATAGACCCGGGGGCCATAGGTTTCACCAGTGGCTTCTCTCAAGATAGCATAAGTATTACGGTGGGTGAACAAATTACTGTCGAGCAATTGATAGAAAAGCGAATAATTATGAGATTATCTAGGCATGATCATGTATATAGGCATCACGTCCGCAACAAGTAGACCGACTCCTGCCTGCATCTACTACTATTACTCCACACATCGACCGACTCCTGCCTGCATCTAGAGTATTAAGTTCATAAGAACATAGTAACGCATTAAGCAAGATGACATGATGTAGAGGAATAAATTCAAGCAATATGATATAAACCCCATCTTGTTATCCTCGATGGCAACAATACAATACGTGCCTTGCAACCCTTTCTGTCACTGGGTAAGGACATCGCAAGATTGAACCCAAAGCTAAGCACTTCTCCCATGGCAAGAAAGATCAATCTAGTAGGCCAAACCAAACTGATACTTCAAAGAGACTTGCAAAGATAACTCAATCATACATAAAAGAATTCAGAGAAGATTCAAATATTATTCATAGATAAACTTGATCATAAACCCACAATTCATCGGATCTCGACAAACACACCGCAAAAAGAGTTTACATCGAATAGATCTCCACAAGAGAGGGGGAGAACATTTTATTGAGATCCAAAACGAGAGAAGGAGCCATCTAGCTAATAACTATGGACCCATAGGTCTGTGGTAAACTACTCACAACTCATCAGAGGGGCAAGGATGTTGATGTGGAAGCCCTCCGTGGTCGATTCCCCCTCCGGCGGAGCGCTGGCGAAAGCTCCAAGATGGGATCTCGCGGATATAGAAGGTTACGGCAGTGGAAATTGTGTTTCGTCCGCTCCCTAGATGTTTTCAGTGTATGGAGGCTTATATAGGAGGAAGAAGTACGTCGGCGGACGCCCGAGGGGCCCACAAGACAGGGGGCACGCCCTATAGGGGGGGCCCCTCCTATCTCGTGGGAGCCTCGGCTGCTTCTTGACTTGCACTCCAAGTCCTCTAGATCACGTTCGTTCCAAAAATCACGCTCCCAATGGTTTCATTCCGTTTGGACTCCGTCTGATATTCCTTTTCTTCGAAATACTGAAATAGGCAAAAAAACAGCAATACGGGTTGGGCCTCCGGTTAGTAGGTTAGTCCCAAAAATGATATAAATGTGTAAAATAAAGCCCATAAACATCCAAAAGGGGTAATATAATAGCATGGAATAATCAAAAAGTATAGATACATTGGAGACATATCAAGCATCCCCAAGCTTAATTCCTGCTCGTCCTCGAGTAGGTAAATGATAACAAAGAAATTTTTGATGTGGAATGCTACCCAGCATAATTCTCAATGTAATTTTATTTATTGTGGCATGAATGTTCAGATCCAAATGATTCAAAATAAAAGCTTATAAGACATAAAAACAATAATGCTTCAAAGCATACTAACAAATAATCATGTCCTATCAAAATAGCATAGCCAAAGAAAGCTTATCCCTACAAAATCATATAGTTAGGCCATGCTTCATTTTCATTACACAAAACACTCCCATCATGCACAACCCCGATGACGAGCCGAGCAATTGTTTCATACTTTTTAACGCGCTTCAGCTTTTTCAACTCTTACGCAATACATGAGCGCAAGCCATGGACATACCACTATGGTGGTATATGGTGGTGGTTGTGAGGACAAAAAGGGAGAAGATAGTCTCACATCAACTAGGCGTATTAACGGGCTATGGAGATGCCCATTAATATATATCAATGTGAGTGAGTAGGGATTGCCATGCAATGGATGCACTAGAGCTATAAATATATGAAAGCTCAACAAAAGAAACTAAGTGGGTGTGCATCCAACTCGCTTGCTCACGAAGACCTAGGGCATTTTGAGGAAGCCCATCATTGGAATATACAAGCCAAGTTCTATAATGAAAAATTCCCACTAGTATATGAAAGTGACAACATAGGAGACTCTCTATCATGAAGATCATGGTGCTACTTTGAAGCACAAGTGTGGAAAAAGAGATAGTAGCATTATCTCTTCTCTCTTTTTCTCTCATTTTATTTTTTTATTTTTTTATTTTCTTTTTCTTTTTTTCTTTTTCTTTTTTTCTTCTTTTTGGCCTTTCTCTCTTTTTTTCTTTTTTTTCTTTTGTAAAGTCCGAAGTCTCATCCCGACTTGTGGGGGAATCATAGTCTTCATCATCCTTTCCTCACTGAGACAATGCTCTAATAATGAAGATCATCACACTTCTATTGATTTACAACTCAAAAATTACAACTCAAAGCTAGAACAAGATATGACTCTATATGAATGCCTCCGGCGGTGTACCGGGATATGCAATGAATCAAGAGCGACATGTATGAAAATTATGAAGGTGACCTTGCCACAAATACGATGTCAACTACATGATTATGCAAAGAGCAATATGACAATGATGGAACGTGTCATAATAAACGGAATGGTGGAAAGTTGCATGGCAGTATATCTTGGAATGGCTATGGAAATGCCACAATAGGTAGGTATGGTGGCTGTTTTGAGGAAGGTAAATAAAGGGTTCATGATACCGGCGAAAGTTGCGCGGTAATAATAAAGGCTAGCAAAGTGGAAGGATGAGTGTGCGTATATCCATGGACTCACATTAGTCAAAAAGAACTCATATACTTATTGCAAAAGTCTACTTAGCCCTCGAAGCAAAGTACTACTACGCATGCCCCAAGAGGGATAGATTGGTAGGAAAAGACCATCGCTCGTCCCCGACTGCCACTCATAAGGAAGACAATCAAAAGAGCACCTCATGCAACAAATTTGTCACACAACTTTTACCATACGTGCATGCTACGGGACTTGCCAACTTCAACAAAAGTATTTCTCAATTTCATAATTACCCACTAGCATGACCCTAACATTACTACCTTTGTATCTGAAAACAATTATCAAGCATCAAATTGATTATAGCATCCAATTCTCTTCCTATGATAGTTTTTATTATACCCAACTTGGATGCTCATTATTCTAGGACCAACTTTAAAACCATAGCAAATACCATGCTGTTCTAAAATACTCTCAAAAGATATAAGTGAAGCATGAGATACTAGCAATTGCTTCAAAATTAAGACACCACCGTGCTCTAAAAGATATAAGTGAAGCACTAGAGCAAAAACTATCAAGCTCAAAAGATATAAGTGAAGCACATAGAGTATTCTAGCAAATTCTAATCAAATAGGCTTCTCCCAAAAGGTGTGTACAGCAAGGATGATTGTGGTAAACTAAAAATAAAAGACTAATATAATACACGACGCTCCAAGCAAAACACATATCATGTGGCGAATAAAAATATAGCTCCAAGTAAAGTTACCAATGAACGAAGACGAAAGAGGGGATGCCTTCCCGGGGCATCCCCAAGCTTAGGCTTTTGGCTATCCTTGAATATCTTGGGGTGCCTTGGGCATCCCCAAGCTTAGGCTCTTGCCACTCCTTATTCCATAGTCCATAAAAGCTTTACCCAAAACTTGAAAACTTCACAACACAAAACTCAACAGGAAATCTTATAAGCTCCGTTAGTGAAAGAAAATAAAATCACCACATAAGGTACTGTAATGAACTCATTATTTGTTTATTTTGGTGTTAAACCTACTGTGTTCCAACTTCTCTATGGTTTATAAACTAATTTACTAGCCATAGATGCATCGAAATAAGCAAACAACACACGAAAAACAGAATCTGTCAAAAGCAGAACAGTCTGTAGCAATCTGTAACTAACACAAACTTCTGGAAATCTAAAAATCCTACAAAAATAGGAATTCCTGGAAAATTTGTTTACTGATCAGCATCAAAAAGAATCAATACAAAATCACGTTTCTGTGATTTAACAAAACTAAATTCGTGCACGCAAAGTTTCTGTTTTTCAGCAGAATCAAATCAACTATCATCGTAGGTTATCCTACATGTTCTACTTGGCACAAACACTAATTAAAGATAAAAGCACATCTAAACAGAAGTTAGATGCAAGATTTATTACTAAACAGGAGCAAAAACAAAAAACATAAAGAAAATTGGGTTGCCTCCCAACTAGCGCTACCGTTTAACGCCCCTAGCTAGGCATAAAAGTGAAGATAGATCTAACAAGTGCCATCTTTGGCACTAAATTCATAAGTAGCCCGCATGATAGATTCGTAAGGTAATTTGACTTTCTTTCTTAGAAAGTGCTCCATGCCTTTCTTTAATGGAAATTGGAATCTAATATTCCCTTCCTTCATATCAATAATCGCGCCAATCATTCTAAGGAAAGGTCTACCAATAATAATAGGGCAAGAAAGATTGCAATCTATATTAAGAACGATAAAATCTACGGGCACGAAATTTCTATTTGCAACAATAAGAACATCATTTATCCTTCCCATAGGCTTTTTAATGGTGGAATCCGCAAGGTGCAAAGTTAAAGAGCAATCATCAAGATCATGGAAACCTAGAATATCACATAAAGTTTTTAGAATCGTGGAAACACTAGCACCCAAATCACACAAAGCAGAACACTCATGATCTTTAATTCTAATCTTTATAGTAGGTTCCCACTCATCATTAAGTTTTCTAGGTATAGAAACTTCCAAATTAAGTTTTTCATCATAAGATTGCATCAAGGCATCAACAATATGTTTGGTAAAAGCTTTATTTTGACTATAAGCATGAGGAGAATTAACAACGGATTGCAACAAGGAAATACAACCTTCTAAAAAACAATTATCAGAATCATATTCCTTGAAATCCGAGATAGTGGGTTCAATGCTATTTAAAGTTGTGACCACTCTAATCCCACTTTTACCAAATTTAGCATCAAGATCTAAAAACTCTGAATTCTTGGGACGCCTTCTAGGCAAAGTTGATTCATCATCAGTCCCATAATCATCAAAATTCATATTGCAAAACATAGATCTAATAGGAGACACATCAATAACTTTAAGATCACCATCATTATTTTCATGGAAACTAGAAGAACACACTTTTATAAAGCTATCTTTTTTAGCACACAATCTAGCGGTTCTTTCCTTGCACTCATTAATGGAAATTCTCATTGCTTTTAGAGACTCATTGATATCATGCTTAGGAGGAGAAGATCTAAGTTTAAGAGAATCAACATCAAGCGGAAGTCTATCAACGTTCCTAGCCAAATCATCAACTTTAAGCAATTTTTCTTCAAGCAAAGCATTAAAATTCTTTTGAGAAATAATAAATTCTTTCACACTATTCTCAAAATCAGAGGGCATCTTATTAAAATTACCATAAGAATTATTGTAGGAATTTCCATAATTATTAGAGGAATTACTAGGGAACGGTCTAGCATTAAAGTTTCCTCTATAAGCATTGTTTCCAAAACTATTCCTACCAACAAAATTCACATCCATAGATTCATCATTATTCTCAATCAAGGAAGACAAAGGCATATCATTGGGATCAAGAGGAGTATTTTTAGTAGCAAACAATTTCATAAGTTCATCCATCTTTCCACTCAAAACATTGATTTCTTCTATAGCATGCACTTCTTTACTAGAAGATCTTTCGGTGTGCCATTGAGAATAATTAGCCATAATATTATCAAGAAGTTTTGTAGCATATCCTAACATTATTTCCATAAACGTGCCTCCCGCGGCCGAATCTAAGAGATTTCTAGAAGCAAAGTTCAAACCGGCATAAATTTTTTGTTTGATCATCCATAAATTCAAACCATGAGTAGGGCAATTGCGAAGCATCAATTTCATTCTTTCCCAAGATTGGGCAACATGCTCATGATCAAGTTGTTTAAAATTCATAATATCGTTCCTAAGAGTGATGATCTTAGTGGAGGAAAATACTTAGAGATAAAAGCATCTTTGCACTTGTTCCAAGAATCAATACTATTTTTAGGCAAAGACGAAAACCAAACTTTAGCACGATCTGTAAGTGAAAACGGAAATAACTTCAATTTGACAATATTGTTATCTGTATCTTTCTTCTTTTGCATATCACACAAATCAACAAAGTTGTTTAGATGAGTAGCGGCATCTTCGCTAGGAAGGCCAGCGAATTGATCTTTCATAACAAGATTCGACAAAGCAGTATTGATTTCACAAGACTCAACATCATTAAGAGGAGCAATCGGAGTACCAAGGAAATCATTATTATTGGTATTCGAGAAATCACACAATTTGGTATTATCTTGCGCCATGGCAACAAGTAATCCAACACACAAGCAAACAGAAAAAGGCAAGCGGAAAAGAGAGGAGGAGATTGGGAAAGAGAGGGCGAATAAAACGGCAAGGGTGAAGTGGGGGAGAGGAAAACGAGAGGCAAATGGCAAATAATGTAAATGCGAGGGAGATGGGTTTGTGATGGGTACTTGGTATGTATTGACTTGAGCGAAGACCTCCCCGGCAACGGCACCAGAAATCCTTCTTGCTACGTCTTGAGCTTGCGTTGGTTTTCCTTGAAGAGGAGAGGGTGATGCAGCAATAGTAGCGTAAGTATTTCCCTCAGTTTTTGAAAACCAAGGTATCAATCCAGTAGGCGGCTCCTCAAAAGTCCCACGCACCTACACAAACAAACAAGGAACTCGCAACCAACGCAATAAAGGGGTTGTCAATCCCTTCACGGCCACTTGTGAAAGTGAGATCTAATAAAGATAGTATGATAAGATAAATATATTTTTGGTATTTTATAATATAGATGCAAAAAGTAAAGATGAAAATAAAAGTAGATTGGAAGCAAATATGATAAGAGATAGACCCCGGGGCCATAGGTTTCACCAGTGGCTTCTCTCAAGATAGCATAAGTATTACGGTGGGTGAACAAATTACTGTCGAGCAATTGATAGAAAAGCGAATAATTATGAGATTATCTAGGCATGATCATGTATATAGGCATCACGTCCGCAACAAGTAGACCGACTCCTGCCTGCATCTACTACTATTACTCCACACATCGACCGACTCCTGCCTGCATCTAGAGTATTAAGTTCATAAGAACAGAGTAACGCATTAAGCAAGATGACATGATGTAGAGGGATAAACTCAAGCAATATGATATAAACCCCATCTTGTTATCCTCGATGGCAACAATACAATACGTGCCTTGCAACCCTTTCTGTCACTGGGTAAGGACATCGCAAGATTGAACCCAAAGCTAAGCACTTCTCCCATGGCAAGAAAGATCAATCTAGTAGGCCAAACCAAACTGATAGTTCGAAGAGACTTGCAAAGATAACTCAATCATACATAAAAGAATTCAGAGAAGATTCAAATATTATTCTTAGATAAACTTGATCATAAACCCACAATTCACCGGATCTCGACAAACACACCGAAAAAAGAGTTTACATCGAATAGATCTCCATGATACGTCTCCGTCGTATCTATAATTTTTGATTGTTCCATGCCAATATTATTCAACTTTTTTATACTTTTGGCAACTTTTTATACTATTTTTTGGGACTAACATATTGATCCAGTGCCCAATGCCAGTTTATGTTTGTTGCATGTTTTTTGTTTCGCAGAAACTCAATATCAAACAGAGTCCAAATGGGATAAAAACGGACGGAGTATTATTTTGGAATATTTGTGATTTTTGGGAAGTAAAATCAACGCGAGACGGTGCCCGAGGGGGCCAGGAGATAGGGGGTGCGCCCCAGGGAGGCTGGCACGCCCTGGACTCTCCTGGCCCCCCGTAAGGCAGTTGACGCTCTTCTTTTGCCGCAAGAAAGCTAATTTTATGAGAAAGATCTGGGCGAAAGATTCGCCCCAATCGGAGTTACGTTTCTCCGGATATAAAAGAAACGGTGAAGGGGTAGAATATGAGAACGCAGAAACAGAGAGATAGATCCAATCTCAGAGGGGCTCTCGCCCCTCCCAAGCCATGGGAGCCAAGGACTAGAGGGGAAACCCTTCTCCCATCTAGGGAGGAGGTCAAGGAAGAAGAAGAAGAAGGGGGGCTCTCTCCCCCTTGCTTCCAGTGGCGCTGGAACACCGCCGAGGGTCATCATCATCATCGCGATCTTCACCAACACCACCGTCATCTTCACCAACATCTCCATCACCTTCTCCCATCTATATCCAGCGGTCCACTCTCCCGCAACCCGCTATGCCCTCTACTTGAACATGGTGCTTTATGCTTCGTATTATTATCCAATGATGTGTTGCCATCCTATGATGTCTGAGTAGATTTCCGTTGTCCTATCGGTGATTGATGAATTGCTATGATTGGTTTGAGTTGCATGTTTTATTATTGGTGTTGTCCTATGCCCCCCTCCGTGTCGCGCAAGCGTGAGGGATTCCCGCTGTAGGGTGTTGCAATATGTTTATGATTTTCTTATGGTGGGTGGCGTGAGTGACAGAAGCACAGACCCGAGTAAGTAGGTTGTTTGCGTATGGGATAAAGGGGACTTGATACTTTAATGCTATGGTTGGGTTTTACCTTAATGAATCTTTAGTATTTGCAGATGTTTGCTAGAGTTCCAATCATAAGTGCATATGATCTAAGAAGAGAAAGTAAGTTAGCTTATGCCTCTCCCTCAAATAGAATTGCAATAGTGATTATCGGTCTAGTAACATAGTCAAATGCTTAGGGACAATTTCACAACTCCTACCACCACTTTTCCACACTCGCTATATTTACTTTATTGCATCTTTATCTAAACAGCCCCTAGTTTATTTTTACGTGTTTTTTATTATCTTGCCAACCTATCTTATCACACCAAAAAGTACCTCTAGTTTCATACTTGTTCTAGGTAAAGCGAACGTCAAGAGTGCGTAGAGTCGTATCAGTGGCCGATAGGACTTGAGAGAGTATTTGTTCTACCTTTAGCTCCTCGTTGGGTTCGACATTCTTACTTATCGAAAGAGGCTACAACTATCCCGTATACTTGCGGGTTATCACTCCACAAGAGAGGGGGAGAACATTGTATTGAGATCCGAAAAGAGAGAAGAAGCCATCTAGCTAATAACTATGGACCCGTAGGTCTGTGGTAAACTACTCACAACTCATTGGAGGGGCAAGGATGTTGATGTAGAAGCCCTCCGTGGTCGATTCCCCCTCCGGCGGAGCGCCAACGAAGGCTCCAAGATGGGATCTCGCGGATATAGAAGGTTACGGCGGTGGAAATTGTGTTTCGTCTGCTCCGTGAATGTTTTCGAGGTACGTAGGCTTATATAGGAGGAAGAAGTACGTCGGGGGACGCCCGAGGGGCCCACGAGACAGGGGGCGCGCCCTATAGGGGTGGGGCACCCTCCTATCTTGTGGGAGCCTCGGCTGCTTCTTTACTTGCACTCCAAGTCCACTGGATCACGTTCGTTCCAAAAATAACACTCCCGAAGGTTTCATTCCATTTGGACTCCGTTTGATATTCCTTTTCTTCGAAATACTGAAATAGGCAAAAAAACAGCAATATGGGCTGGGCCTCCGGTTAGTAGGTTAGTCCCAAAAATGATGTAAATGTGTAAAATAAAGCCCATAAACATCCAAAAGGGGTAATATAATAGCATGGAACAATAAAAAATTATAGATACGTTGTAGACGTATCAACGTGCCACCGTGGGTTGGTGCCCACGAGGAAGCCCGCGATGAACACCACAACGAGGGATCCACCAGCGGACGCCATAGGCCACAGTGTGGACTGTGGAGAGAGGGTGTAGGGCGGCTGCTGGTCTGCACGCAACTACGAGGAGGAGCATAATCAATGAGAAACATGGCAAAATTGATGAAGAATAGAAAGCTTCAGGATAAAGACAACATTTACAAAGGCACTGAATATGAAATCTTCTTCAATAGGACATAGCACAGATAGCTTAGTGGACGAGGATATAAAAAAACAGACTGATATATTTTAGGACAAACAACCACAACCTGAAATAAGCCTGCAAAAGGCAGCACGTACACTTGGATTTAGGTGTACACATGTATGTACAAATGCAGAACTAGTTAAAACAGTGTACAAGAGTTGATGATCCTAAGATCCTACCTACCCAACACTCAAATGCAAAACTTTTAGTAGTAACCGCTAAATATACATGTTACGAGGGGTGATAAACAATTGCACAGCAAAAGCATCATCCTCCATGTTTCCATAAAAAATTCTTCCCCGAGATTAACTACTGACAACAGGAAATAGGGGAGTTGACGATCCTATTATCCTACAGGCCCAACACTCATATGCATAACTAACAGTCACACGACGTTCAGAGGGGGTGATGCTACCAGCCGCGAAGGGAACATAACTTGACCCCTGGGGAATCAATTATAATTCTAGTAATAAAACATTGCTAAATAACAAAGCAACATCAGCTGATGGTACCTTGCAATGCTCTCTAAGCATATGTTCCTTGTTCCAGCACTCAAAACAATAATACAAAGCAGGTCAAGCAAGCTGAAAATTTGATTAGGTGCTGTAGCAGTGTTCCCAACATTAATTCAGCATTTTATTGATGTGTATCCCTTGGATAACTTATCGTACAATGGATAGAAATGTCTCTTGGCAAGCAAGATCTTCATACAATGGATAGAAATGATAGTAATCATCCTCTTCTATCAGAGGAAACCTTGTATAGCAAACAAGTAAACTCATTCTCAAATCTTTGCACAACATTTACCTTGTGGTGAGCAAATTCTATATGCAACGGATCAGAGACGTTCTCCATCAACGTGTCATACCCATAGAAGAGGTCCCTCTGGATCGTCACGGTGGAGAAGGCCGGGTCATTGAACTCCTTTGGCATCCTGAAACCAAGCGAAACAAAAAGATGATGTTTCCTGTTTACTAAATTTTCCAGTGAAGAAGTCCCGCAGCATAGCTGCAGAGTTGACGCACATACATTGGAGGCTTGGTGGCCTTGGCTTTGTCCCAGCCCTTCCCGTCAGGCTAGACAAAGAGCAGCCTATGGGAGAGGAGCGTGGGGAACTTGGTGGCGCAGGCCCTGGGCGAGCGCAGCGCCCAGGCCTCGGGGCCCTCGGGCACGGCCTGCGGGATCCTGGTGCAGGCGCCGGAGCCGTCGAAGGACCAGCCGTGGTAGGAGCACTACAGGTCACCCGTCTCGTTGATCCGCCCTTCCTATGTGCGCGCATGCACGCAACATCCACTCATCAGTACTACAGGATTTGGCTCTTGAAACAAACAGAGGCGAGGGAGAGGAGATGAGATGAGAGGTACCGAGAGCGGGGCGAGGCGGTGCGGGCAGCGGTCGTCAAGCGCGACCCACTCGCCGGAGTTGGGGTCGTTCCAGATGACGAGGTCGCGGTTGAGGAGCTGGAACGGGGTGGGCACGCGTGGGTCCAGGTCCTCCACGAGCGAGACCGGGTACCATCATCCTGCTCTGCGCCTTGGTGTGAGGCGTCTGCCCCTCCGTTGCCGGCGTCGGGGCTCTGAAGCGCTCCGCCTCCACGTCGTATCGAAGCACCGCGAAGTACTCGACCCGCTCCTCGAGGAAGAGCGCGTAAGTGCGCACCCGTGCGGAGTAGTCCTAGGCCAGGTGGCCAGAGTCGTCCTTGAAGTTGGACATCTGCAGCGTGTGTCCCCGGCACCGCCCGTGGCTCAGCAGCTCCTCCCTAAACGCGCCGCCGTCGCCCGCCCGTGGCTCAGTCCGGAGATGAGGTTGGGGCAGAGTCAAAGTCGACCGCGGAGGGCGACCTGCGGCGCGGGGGAGTGGAAGGGGAGGGTGGGGCTTGAAGTGGAGGCCGCGCGGAGGCGGGCGAGGAGGATGGGGTGCGTGCTGAGGCGGACAATGGCGAATCGAGATCTGAGGGAGGGAGAGCGTGGCTTGCAGATGAGGATCGAGGGGAGGGTCGGGCGTCGTCGGTGGCGTTGGAGAGGAGATGGGGGGAGGAGGAGTGCGATGGGAGTTAGGGTTTGGGTCGGTGGCTGTGGGTGGGGTTTGGGTAGGTGGCTGCGGGTGGGGTTTTCTTTTTCATTTTTTTCATTTTTGTAGATGGATGAATGGATGGATGGATGTGGTATGAGGAGATGGATGGATGGATGGGTGCCATGTCATCGATCCGTGTGACAACGAATTCCACCAATGAGAATAGAGCACATATAATAGTGTTTTTGTTTTTGTTTTTCTTCTACTTTTTCACATGAATTTTTTTTAAAATGATCTCATATTATGCACAAGGGTGCATATTGGAATGACAAACAATGTTGCCTAAGGAAGTTTTCATTTTCTTTGGACGAAAATTTATTTTTCCATTTTTCGAGTGCCCAAAATGTGTTTTTTTGTGAAGGACCTACCATATATTTGTTGCAAAATTGTACCAAATCAATTTTCAAAAATACTAGGACATATTTAATACACAATTGACCAAATGGTTGGGTGTCAAAAGTTTTGATTCACCTCTCATGAAAAAGACAAATTTCCGTCGATTCAGCTGGAAGCGGGTCAAATTTGAACTGTAGCTACCTCGTAGTTTTCTCTTAATTTTTTCCAAAAATCATTTATAGGTACATAAGTATCTCTTTAATCAGAGAAACACAAAAAAATTCCAAGATTCAACCACTAGCTAGGAACGGTCATTCCCGCCGTTTTGACCGCATCTTGAAACGGGCATAAAAATTCAAAAAGAATCAAAAAATTGGAAAACCTTCACATTGTGTCGTTATATGTGACCAAGTTACCAAAAAAAATTATAAACTTGTAATACAATAATTATTTTAAAAAAGTGTTCTCAGAAATGAGCTATCAAGTGTGAAGATGAATGGCTTTCAACCCAAATGCTCAATCTTATGGCCACATTCATGGCATAGTTTGTTCAAATGATCTCATATTATGCACAAGGGTTCATATTGGAATGACAAACAATGTTTCCGAAGGAAGTTTTCATTTTTTTGGACGAAAATTTCATTTTCCATTTTCTGAGTGCCCGAAATGAGTTTTTGTTGTGAAGGACCTACCATATATTTGTTGCAAAATTGGACCAAATCAATTTTCTAAAATACTAGGCCATATTTAATGCACAATTAACAAAATGGTTGGGTGTCAAAAGTTTTGATCCACCTCTGGTGAAAAAGACAAATTCCCATTGATTCAGTAGGAAGCGGGTCAAATTTGAACTGCAGCTGCCTCATAGTTTGATCTTTATTTTTTCCAAAAATCATTTCTAGGTACATAAGTATATATTTAATCAGGGAAACATCAAAAGTTTTCCAAGATTCAACCACTAGCTAGGAACGGTCAAGCCCGCCGTTTTGACCGCATTTTGAAACGGGCATAAAAAATTCAAAAAAAAATCAAAAAATTGGAAACCTTCGCATTGTGTCATTATATGTGACCAAATTTCCAGGAAAAATAATAAACTTGTAATACGGCAATTATTTTTAAAAAGTGTTCTCAGAAATGAGCTATCACGCGTGAAGATTCAGGGCTTTCAAGCCAAATGATCAATCTTATGGCCACATTCATGGCATAGTTTATTCAAATTATCTCATATTGTGCACAAGGGTGCATCTTGGAATTCCAAACAATGTTGCCTAAGGGAGTTTTCATTTTCTTTGCACGGAAAATTCATTTTCCATTTTCCAAGTGCCTGAAATGAGTTTGTTTTGTGAAGGACCTACCATATACTTGTTGCAAAATTGGACCAAATGAATTTTCTAAAATACTAGGCCATATTTAATGCATAATTGACAAAATGGTTGGGTGTCAAAAGTTTTGATCCACATCTGGTGAAAAAGACAAATTCCCGCTGATTCAGTAGGAAGCGGGTCAAATTTGAACTGCAGCTGCCTCATAGTTTGCTATTTATTTTCTCCAAAAATCATTTCTAGTTACATAAGTACATATTTAATCACAAATACATGGTTCGGTGGCGATACATCGAGGTTTGGACAGTGGCCGAGGGCCCCAACTCTAGAGCGCGCAAACTCGCATGCCCGCCGCGTGGTCACCGCGTGACCGTGGCGTTGCCATGTATTCTGGGCGGCCTAGGCATGTCTAGTGGGTTGGACACTCCCCCGGTAGGTGCTAGGAAGAAAATCACAACATAAGATTCTCACGAGGAGACCGATCGATGCTCAAACATGAATAAGCAGCCAAGTGTTTGATTAGCGGTACAAGAAATGCACATGGCTAATGGGCGTGAGTTTTGGCTGAGGATGATCAGTTACTAAGAAAACCGTCTTCACAAATTTTCAGCTCAAAAGGAGGAGCCTAGGTGGTACTTTCTTTGCAAAGTACCACATTGGACATAAATACGAATGTTGAAGCTGGTCTCAAAATAATGAATGGATTGAGCTGGCATTTGGTGGAGGATGGTTATTTGGGCGTAGGAAAGCACTGCAGAAAATGGATACCATTTGGACATGCCAAAGTGGTACTTCCTTCACAAAGTGTTTTTCTGAACAGAATAGGAAAATGAATAATTTTGAATTATTTTTGAACTAGGCAAGGAAAGTTTTTTACATATTTGACGAAGATATAACCCAAAGAATTTATGCGTTTTTTTGGGAATTTTGGGAATGACAGAAATATAGGTAGCTTCACAACCTAGGGCAAAAACTGCCACATGGACATGACACATAGGCAAAACTGATGAGGTGGCGCCTAGTCATAGCAACCCACCACAAGTTACAAGGTTATGACCATCTATATTGGTCATGATTAGCTAGAAATAAGGCAGCGGACTAGTGCTATCTGCTTTTTGACCATTTCGTGTAAGGAAATTACGACCTTTCTGACCAAAATGGTCGTTATAGTTTAGGGTTTGGAGCCCCCCGAACAGTTTTTGACCAATTGGTCTGAAATGGTCATAGATCTATGACCAATTCTTCCAGGATCATTGACATAAGGTCACTAGTTGACATATTTTTTGTAGTGGTCGTGCCGAGACACCACGTGATGATCGAGTGTGATAAGCTCTACATTCACATACAACAAGTGCAAGCCAGTTTTGCACACGCATAATACTCGGGTTAAACTTGACGAGCCTAGCATATGCAGATATGGCCTCGGAACACTGAGACCGAAAGGTCGAACGTGAATCATATAGTAGATATGATCAACATAGTGATGTTAACCATTGAAACTACTCCATCTCACGTGATGATCGGACATGGTTTGGTTGATTTGGATCACGTGATCACTTAGATGACTAGAGAGATGTCTGTCTAAGTGGGAGTTCTTAAGTAATATGATTAATTAAACTTAATTTATCATGAATTTAGTCCTGATAGTTATTTTGCATGTCTATGTTATTGTAGATCAATGGCCCGTGCTACCGTTCCTTTGAATTTTAATGCGTTCCTTGAGAAAGCTAAGTTGAAAGATGATGGCAGCAACTACACGGACTGGGTCCGTAACTTGAGGATTATCCTCATTGCTGCATAGAAGAATTACGTCCTCGAAGCACCGCTGGGTGCCAGGCCTGCTGCAGATGCAACTGACGACGTTAAGAACGTCTGGTAGAGCAAAGCTGATGACTACTCGATAGTTCAGTGTGCCATGCTTTAAGGCTTAGAATCGGGACTTCAAAGATGTTTTGAACGTCATGGAGCATATGAGATGTTCCAAGAGTTGAAGTTAATATTTCAAGCAAATGCCCAAGTTGAGAGATATGAAGTCTCCAACAAGTTCTACATCTGCAAAATGGAGGAGAATAGTTCTGTCAGTGTTGGGGATATAACTATTAGGTATGACCCACCCAGGAGGGGCGGAGTTACACCTATGAAGACTCTTGAGGCCCAGGACAAGCTTGAAGATGGCGGTTCAGTTAAAGGCCCAAAGCCCAAAGGCGACTTAAGGCCCGTAGAGATAAACCGCCATATATACGTGACTTGTATTGTAAGGCAAGAATAGTTAGAGACCGAGCCGGACACTGTTTATGAGCCGGCCGGGACTCTATGAGCCGTTGGGTGTCGACCTCTGTATATAAAGGGACGACCCAGCGGCGGTTCAGGGCAAGTAAGATCAGATCGAGAGCTAGGTCAAGCGATTCTGCTCCCTAGTAATCGAGACATATGCAATCCCACTCAAACTAGATCGTAGGCTTTTACCTTCACCGTAAGGGGCCGAACCAGTATAAACCCCGTGTCCTTTGTCCCGATTAACCCCTTTAAGCTTCCTAGTTGCGATGGCTCCACGACTATGTCATTTCACTAGGACATCTGACATGACAATTCCATGACAGTAGGCGCCCACCATGGGGCCAGTGCACGGTGGATTTGAATTCTTGAAGGGCAGCTTCAAAGGGCTCAAGGGATACGCTGTGGGTCGGATGACCAATAGTCATCGCGGCAAGCTCTACATCGACGATGCAGGCTGGGGCCCCGACGCCGGCTCAATTGAGTATGGGTACAGGGTCCCCTTCGGCCGAATCCACGTCTTCATCGGCAAGATCGGTGAGTTGGGCCCTGAGCCGGACATCTGCACCGACCTTGTCGAGACGGCTTAGCGTGCGAGACCCGCCCGGGCCTAGCCTGCTATGAAGCGTGCCTTTGTGGGATGCATCCACGGAGGAGAACTTCCTGAAGGATCTGTGACGGCCGGTGAGACAGCCATCTACTCTGATGTCGAGTCGTCCAAGGGTGAGATGGATTCGTTGTATCAATTACAAGACGGCGGGCTTGGGGGCTGTTCCGATGGCAGTAGTATTCCAGATCTCCTTGAACCACCAATCAGAGTTGGGATCTTCATGGATGGCTCGCAACCCATTCAAAACTCCACAACTGCGGCAGCGGTAACCTCCGGGTCAGCGGCAGCCGGGGCAGGAAGCCCTGTGCGCCTGCCGGCTCAAGTGCTGATGGATCTCATGGATAAGATGGCAGCTCTGTTAACCGCCGCAGTCAACCCGGCGGATCAAGCTCAACATGATGCGGAAGTGGCACAGTTAAAACAAGATATAGTGCATGCTAAGGAAGACCTGGCGGCGGAAGATGTCAGGATGACCACAGAGCGGGCGGCTTTGGACGCTCAGGCTCAACAGATTCAGTCGCAGGCTTTCCAACTCACGATGGATCAGAATGCATCAAACGAGGTCATGATGAGAAGGTATCAGAAGAGTCAGTCCCGTCTGCCTCCGGTTTATGATCCTTGAAACCTCTTCCGAACTCCCGGGGCAGGGCCCAGTAACCCACCGGAAGTAAACCGGGTCGCAACACCCGGGGCTGGGACGCCGGTTCAGCCATGTACGATGGAGCCACCCCAGATGAATACTGCTTCGCCTCAGTATATATCAACGCCACAGGGTCATTATTCTAACCCTTTGGAGAACATGGTTGATGTGCCGGCATGGTTGGCGGCTCTCCCGGTAGAGGGCGACTCTCCGACGGCGGTTGAAACTCGTAGGATCAGAGAGCTTCTTCAGACGGCTTTTGCACAGCAGGAGGCATACCCATATAGACGGGACAAGATTCATTCAACCCCTCGTCCAAGCCGGAGCACGAGTTATAGCTGGCACATGGACTTAGCAGCCGTTTCAAGCAACGCCCGGCGCCATGACCAGCCGTGCGGGCATGACCCGGCGCATGATGAAGCTCTTAACTTTATTGATCAGGACAGACTACATCAAGAGGCTGAGTGGGTGGCTCAGCAAGCGGCTGAGCAGGCGGCTCAGCGGGCGGCTTACCAGCCTTTTCCGGTTTATCCGACGATCATCTACTGAGGCAGGTGTGACCACTAGGACCGGAGGTATCCCGTGTCTGGTGCCGGCTCTGCGTAACGAGCGTTTGCCCAAGGATTTCAAGGGGCCTTGAAAGGTTCCTAATTACACGGCTGATTTACAGCCTGGGGCGTGGATTGAAATCTATGAGATGGCTATGGAATTACTAGAAGTCAGTGATGCTGTGATGGCCATGTATTTCACAATGATGTTGGATGGGACTGCCCGCACTTGGTTGAAGGGGCTGCTGCCTAATTCCACTGTTCATGGGCGTAGCTAAAAGTCCGGTTCATTCAGAACTTCAAAGATACATGCAAGCAGCCCATGTCAATCGTGGATTTGACTAATTGCAAGCAAGAGGAGGGCGAGTCCATGACCCATTGGGTGCGCTAGGTCAAGGCCATAATACATTCGTCTGATAAGATGGATGCCGTGTCTGCAGTCTTAATGTTGGAGAAAAATTGCCGTTATACGCCTCTAAAGATGAAGCTGGGGTGGCTCAAGCACAATTGTAATGACATGGGCCAGCTGATGGCGGCTCTAGTCAAATACGCCGATTCTGATAGTACCAAGGATCTCGAGTCTGATGATGAGAAGACAGGGAAGGGAAAGAAGAACGGCAACGCCAAGGGTCCTTAGCATAACCCGACAAATCAAGGAGGTAATAATAAACATAAGGCTGATGGTAGCTTGGAGTTTGAGGCTAACACCAATGCGCAGGGCAACAATCAACGACGTAAGGGGAGGCCACCTCCTCGGTCCGGCGGGTCAAGCCCCATGCTTGAGTAGTTGCTGAATGAGCCCTGTCCGAGACACGACACCCCACAGAAGCCGGCCACTCACCTATGGAAGGACTGCACGATCATGAAGGCTTTCAAGAATTCCAACATGTTCGACAGTAATTGTCGGTGTCTGGGAACAGGGGTCCCCAGACTTGCCTGCCTGTGGCCTGCGGCGTGGCTCAAGCAGTGGCCCAGTACGGCCCGTCTCCATCAACCCAAGCTCAAGACCCTCGCGAGGGGCCAAGCCTCGCGGGGCGGACGATGCAAGGCTTCCTCAGGGGCAGTCTCATCAGGCGGGCTCACGAGGAGGCGGAGAGATCAAGGCAAGGAGTACCTCGCGAGGTGCTTGTGATGCAAGCCATGACGATCGAGACCAGGCGGGCGCCAGCCACAGAAGTGTCCTCGTTTCCTCTTTGGTGCAAAGGGGTCAAGCGCAGGCGCGGAGTACCGAGGCATCAAGCAAAGGTTTCCCTATCGGTGCAACGAGACCAACACCAGCAGGACGGCAGGGTGGAGATCATCATGGAGCCCAAGACGGCATCATCACCAGTGCCTTTGGCAGTCGAAGACCAACTTTAGTCAGGTCACTTGTACTAGATGTCCCCCTTCAAAATGGCCGTGTTTGGCTCCCTTCCCGCTCAATATTTGGCAAGAGGACCAGGGCCCCTATAAATAGAGATAGCCACCACCATAGAGAGAGGAGATTTCATCGAGAGCTGATCGAATCCATCCCAAGTAGATCGCCGCACCAGCTCAAGAACACCCCTCACGAGGTTGTTCTTCATCTGTAATGTTCATCATCAGCCCCAGAGGCAATCCACCACACCACACACTGGATTAGGGTATTACACCACAACGGTGGCCCGAACCAGTATAAACCTTGTGTCCCTTGTGTTGTTCATCGTGTAGCTTAGATTCGCGATGAGGTTTTGGGGCGTGGATCTATAGGAAGAAGATCTTCGTGCGCACCCCAGAGTTCGAACCTTAAGGGTTTTGTCGGAACCCGATATCCAACATCTGGCGCGCCAGGTAGGGGTGTGCCGGAATCTCCTTTCCGCAGTTCTGCGTTCCATCAATTTGTCGCATCCATGGTGGACGCTCGCCGAGCTCGCGTCGAGCGTCGGGCTGCTCTCGCCGCCCGCGTCGCCCAGACGGCTCCCGTCGGTGGGCCTCCTCGTTGTTCTCCACCGCCTGCTGCCAACGCCGCCACCGGCCCAGCGGGGAACGAGCAGCAAGCGTTGTCGTTGCATCCCTCGGTGCGGCGGGAAGGCCGCACCGCCACTTCGTTGCTAACTCTAGCTGGTTCATCGTCTCACGTTGGTCGCGCTCCCACGAACACGCAGGCCACGTTGCTCCTAGCACGTGAGCTCCTGCACTATCGCCCCATCGACGACCTCTACGAGGAGTGGCTCGCTCACATCACCGAGCTCGTTAGTGCCGTAGGGGCTCTCCTGCGCCGTCTCTCTCGCTGCCTCGCCCTCCGTCCTGCATGGGTGATGCATCTCAGGAGGCGCCTCCGCCACCTCCTCCCTAAGAAGGTGCCCTGGCCCCAAGGCACGCGGCCCCTGGACAAGACCTGCCGTGTCCAACGCCCGCGCGACAAGAAAGGAGCTGCCAGGAAATCCCTCGGCCTCAAGTAGGTGCTCGCGTGCTCCCTGCTCCAGCACGACAAGACCGCATCCCTGCACCAGCACGTTAAGACCCCGCGTTGCCCCTGGCGGCGGCACGCGGGAATCTCCAAGAGCAAGCTCGCGTCTGCAAAGAGCTCCGGTGGCCACCGCAGGCTACCACGCCTTCACCATCGAGCTACGCAGTGTCGCCTGGCCGGGCAAGTTCAAGCCAGATGTGCCTCCTCGCTATGACGGCACTGCCGATCCCACGGAGTTCCAGCAGCTCTATGAGCTGGGCATCGAGGCGGCCAACAGAGACGAAAAGGTCATGGCGAACTGGTTTCCCATGGCGCTCAAGGATGGTGCCCGCACCTAGCTCCTGAACCTGCCTCCCGGCTCGATCTCCTCTTGGGACGAGATGCGAAGCCGCTTCATCGCCAACTTCCAGGGCACTCGCAAATGTCCTCCAGTCGTGGGTGACCTGCGTCGCATCAAGTAGCAGCCAGGAGAGACCTTGCAGAAGTACATCCAGCGTTTCAACAGTGCTCGCCTCAAGATTCCCTAGGTGACCGAGGAGGCCATCATCTCAGCGTTCTCTAACGGTGTCTGCAACGTCAAGATGAAGGAGGAGCTCGCCATCCACGAGGATCTATGCACATCCCTGGAGCTGTTCAACCTGGCGACCAAGTGCGCAAGAGCTGAGGAGGGGCGCCTCTCTCTCCTCGAGCTTCCAGCTGCTGACCCAGAAGAGATGATAGCCAAGGCCAAGGAAATGAAGCGCAAAGGAGCAGCCATGCTCGCAGCAGAACCAGACACAAAGCGCGGCAGGGACCAGCCGGAGTCGTCCAAGGGTAACCGATTCTGCGCCTACCACAATCTCTACACCCACAACACCCACGAATGCCAGGAGCTCAGAGCCGTTCGAGAAGTTCCCATCGGTCGACGCCCTGTGCGCAACAACCGGGGCTATGGTCGAGGAGGAGGAAGAGGTGGAGGACGATGGGACGACCGAGGCCCTTGCCAGGAGTGGCGTTGTCACGCCCAATATGCGACCCTATCCAAAAGGAACTCGAAGGTCCCACCAAGGATAGAACCGCATATTGAAACGCTTTTGCAAGGGGGATATCATTACATCAACATTACATAATAGATGGGGATACATACATAAGGCATACAATGCCACATGAATACAACATCACAATACATAAGAGCATCATCCGACTACGGACGAAACACAAACAGAAACTCAAACGACATCCACCCTGCTAGCCCAGGCTGCCGACCTGGAACCTATCCCCTGATCGAAGAAGCAGAAGAAGAACTCAACGCAAGCAAGCATCGCTCTCGCGTCATGATCATCGCTCAACCTGTACCTGCAACTGTTGTTGTAGTAATCTGTGAGCCACGAGGACTCAGCAATCCCATTACCATGGGTATCAAGACTAGCAAAGCTTAAAGGGAATGGAAGGGGTAAAGTGGTGAGGCTGCAGCAGCGACTAAGCATGATATGGTGGCTAACATACGCAAATAAGAGCGAGAAGAGAGCAAGCGGAACGGTCGTGAAGCTAGCAATGATCAAGAAGTGATCCTGAACTCCTACTTACGTCAAACATAACCCATAAATCGTGTTTACTTCCCGGACTCCGCCGAGAAGAGACCATCACAGCTACACACGCGGTTGATGCGTTTTAATTTGGATCTGGTGTCAAGTTATCTACAACCAGACATTAACAAATTCCCATCTGCCTATAACCGCAGGCACGGCTTTCGAAAGATTATACCCTGCAGGGGTGTCCCAACTTAGCCCATGATAAGCTCTCGTGATCAACGAAGGAATAGACCTTCTCCTAGGAAGACCCGATCAGACTCGGAATCCC
This sequence comes from Triticum aestivum, assembly GCF_018294505.1. Lineage (NCBI taxonomy): Eukaryota > Viridiplantae > Streptophyta > Magnoliopsida > Poales > Poaceae > Triticum > Triticum aestivum. Next base: position 491,872,310 of record NC_057810.1, read on the forward strand.
AGTTTACAAGACATTTCGACAATGGTAAAACAAGACCAGCAAAGCCGCCCGATGCACCGACAAATCCCGATAGGAGCTGCACATATTTCGTTCTCAGGGCACACCGAATGAGCAAGACGTCGGGTTGGCATAGACCCTGATTGCCCAGGGGGCGCCGGACATCGCTCGGTTCGGACCAACACTTAGACAAGCACTGGCCCGGGGGGGCTAAAATAAAGATGACCCTTGGGTTGGCCAACCCAAGGGAAAGGGATAGGTGGTGGTGAGGCAAATGGTAAAACCAAGGTTGGGCCTTGCTGGAGGAGTTTTATTCAAAGCGAACTGTCAAGGGGGTCCCATAAATCACCCGACCGCGTAAGGAACGCAAAATCCGGGAACATAACACCGGTATGACGGAAACTAGGGCGGCAAGAGTGGAACAAAACACCAGGCAAAAGGCCAAGTCTTCCACCCTTTACCAAGTATATAGATGCATTAATAATATAAGAGATATTATGATATCCCAACCAAAATCCTGTCCACCATGGAGAAATCTTCAACTTCACCTGCAACTAGCAACGCTATAAGAGGGCTGAGCAAAGCGGTAACATAGCCAAACAATGGTTTGCATGGGAAAGGTGTCAAAGGTTAGAGGTTCATGGCAATTTAGGATGGCTTGATAAACAGGTAATAGGTAGCGCAGCAAAGCAATAGAACGAAGCAACTAGCATAGCAATGATAGTAGTGAGATCCAGGGTAGCGGTCATCTTGCCTGAAATCCCGCAAGGAAGAAGAACGAGTCCATGAAGAAGACGAACGGATGAAGCCGAACCAAGCGTAGACGAACGAATCCTCACGATCGCAACGAAACAGGAACTATTGAAAAGAAGCACACAACATAGTAAACACACCACACATGAACAAGACATGATGCACAAACAAGCATGATGCATGACAAAGCTACATGAAGCTACTCATGGCAAGAGATGATGCAAACAAGAGCAACACATCAAGGCAAGTTTAAATGATGCCGGGAACAACATATAACAATTCTGGTAAGTCCTCATATGCAAATTTCGAAGTTAATCCAGATCTGAATAAACCTTATGTTCAAGTTGTTAAACAGCAAGTTAAGATGCACCAAGATGATCTACACGAGATTCTAGTCAAGTTACATATAAAGTTCATTTAATTTGGAGCTACGGCCTAGAAGATATGAGCAAAACAAGTTAAACATGGCATTAATGCAAAATGCACCCAAACATCAAGCAAACACCTCAAAACAAGGATGCAACATGATAATATGAAGCTACATGCAAAATCAAGCAAGTATCATATAGAGCACACTCAAAACGGAGCAACGATTCAACAAACACATGAAACAAGTTTAAAGGACAAGCTGTCCAAAACAGCAACTAGGCATATTGCAAGCATCAAAACAACATGCTACAGCACCTCAACATAATAACAAAACGCATGGGCATGATGTACAGGTAAAGCATAACAAAACATGAACATTGAGCTATCTCCAGAAATCACTAGAACATGCTCAAACACACATGGTAAGATTACAAGTTATAACAATTTCAGACTTTGCAGAAAATAGCATCACAATGCAATGTTCAGAGCTATCCAACAACATGTTATAGAAACTTATCATGGCAAACAAAGGCATGGCATGAATCTACTAAAAGCATAGATCAAAAGTCCCTTACTGACCATAAGCCAAAAAGGATCAGAAAATATGATGGCACCCATGTAAACATAGCAAGTTATATTACAGATTCAAACATGGCAGAAACAGAATTATGAAGGCATGTAGATGAACTTGTGCAACTCACTACAAAGCAATACATGGCATGGCAAGGCAACCAACAGTAAGAAGGCATGTTTGTGAAGCTAAGCATGGCAAAAGCAAGTTCATAGGATGCATGGAACACTAGGAAAACACATGGCCACAACTGAACTTAATGTTAACTGGCTGACAACAACATTATGAAGCAACTTTGAAGCAAGATATGAACAAGCTACAGCAAGATATAAATGCAACCAGGGGCATGGATGGATATAGCATGACATGTAGAACAAAACATGTTTAATGATCATCTCCAGATTATGCATAGAATGATTAGTAGCAACATGTTTATATAGCATCACGAAATAACAGATTCAGCCTAGCAAAACAGCAACATCATGTACACTGCTTAACAAGCTTGATTCACTCACCACAAGTCATTACATGACAAGATAAGCATAGAATCATCAAGAAGACATGTTTGTGAAACAAACCAAGTCAAGAACAAGTCCATAGCATGCACGCATCATCTACAACAACCTTGGCTAAATTGAATAACATGTAAACAATCTGCCAGGAAACATTTTGAAGCAAAAGTAGATTACTCAAATGACATGCTAAACTACTCCATAATTGCAACAAAGGGCAGGAATGGATAGACAATAACCATATGTTCAAAACACCCTTAATGAAGTATCTCAAAATATGCATGGATCACTCTGTAGCATCAACTTTACATGGCATCAAAATAACAGCAGAACAGGGACTAAAATCAGCAATATCACGATGCCTAGTTTGCATGCTTGTGCTAGTCACCACATTGATCACAAAAATACATGGTAAGCACCTCTGTAAAAAAGACATAGCATAATCAAAACACATGTAGACATCAACCTCATAAGATGCACACAACAATCATGGCAAAAATGACAAAAGAGCTCGTTCTGATAATAGACAGCAGAAAACATCATGAAGCACTCTTACAACGATGATTTAGGCATCAAGATGACCTCAAATGAATATGATGCAATGGAATGAAATGGTGTACTCGTTGAGACGAACAATTTGACATATTACACGCACGAAATGGAGCCACGGATGCAGAGATATGATGGCATGAACATGGCATGAAAATTACTGGAATCTGGGGACTTAGCAGTTTTCTCACCACGGGGAAAAAGTCAACCGCGGCACGGAGATCGAGGATGGCCGGAATCTCACCGGAGATGGACGTGGAAGTCGCCGGGGAGGTCCGGAGATTTCGGATCCGGGCCGGATCTCGCCGGATCCGGGCCGGATCTCGCCGGATCCGGGCCGGATCTCGCCGGATCCGGCCGGATCCCGGCGCGGGGAGGCGGAGGAGGCGCAGGGCGAGGACGAGCGCCGGAGCTTCGGGGCGGGGCGAGCGGCGGCGCGGCGCCGGAACTCGCGGCCGGCGCGGCCAGGCGGCAACGCGGAGGTGGCGGGCGGCCGGCGCGGCCAGGCGGCAACGCGGAGGTGGCGGGGCAGGAGGAGCCGCGAGGCGCGGCGCCGCGGCGCGGGGCGACGCCCGGCCGGAGGCGGCGAAGGGCGGCGGCGGAGGCGCGGGCGCGCCGGCGGGCGGTCGATGGCGGCGGGGTCGGGCGCCGAGGCGCGGGCGGCGGGGCGGGCTCCTCGGCCCAGATCGGGGCCCAGGCGGGCCGGCTGCGGGCCTGGAGGGCCCGGCGGCGCGGGAGACGGCGGCGCCCACGTGGCGGCCGTGGATTGGCCGGGGCGGTGGTGGCGGACATTGTCCGGCCGGACCGGACATGTCCGGCGGCGCGGAGAGGAGCGGGGCTAGGCTTAGGGGTGGATTTGATCCGGAATTTCGGGGGAGGAGGTGTTTATATAGGTAGGGGGAGCTAGGAGAGTCCAAATGAGAAGTGGTTTTCGGCCGCGCGATCGTGATCGAACGACCGAGAGCATGGAGGGGAGTTAGATGGGTTTTGGGCCAGTTTGGAAGAGTGTTGGGCTGCAAAGAGAGAGGGGCTTTTACGGTTACCCGGTTAACCATTGGAGTACCAAACGACCTCCAAATGGCACGAAACTTGACAGGCGGTCTACCGGTGGTATACCAAAGCCGCTTGGCAAACCTCGGTTCATTCCGAGAACGTTCAACACCCACTCACAACAGGAGACGAAAAGGGGAACGCCGGAGGGCATAGGAGCGCCGGATTGCAAAATGGACAACGGGGAAAATGCTCGGATGCATGAGACGAACACGTATGCAAAATGAAATGCACATGATGACATAATAAAATGCAACACGCAAGCAAATGACATGGCAACAACGGCGAGTAACTGGGAGACACCTGGCGCATCGAATCCGGGGCGTTACAGGCGTGAACGACCTCGCGAGGATCGCTGGCAGGACCAGCCTCGCGAGGGGGCTTGGTGGGGTCAGCCTCGTGAGGATTGCCCGCAGGGCAACACAGGCCTTCCTCCTCTGCCACCACCGCCAAGAAGGAATGACGGCCACCACCAGGATGAGGGGGCTAGGGGGCTTCCAGGAGCCACGTGCTATCACTTGCATCTTGGGCGGCACCCAGGCCCCAGCCTCTCAGCGCATCTTCAAGCAGTTTGCTCGCGGGGTGAACGCAGTCCTCCCCATGCTCGAGGCCACGCGCCCTCTCAGGTGGTCCACGTGCTCCATCACGTTCAGCTCAGCGGATCAGCTCAAGTGTGCGTCTACAGCTGGCGTCCTCCCAATGCTTTGTTCCCCAGTCATTAGCAATGTGCAAGTTACCAGGACCCTCATCGATGGCGGCGCAGGACTCAACGTTCTGTCCATCAAGGCGTTCAACAACCTACAAGTGCCTTATGATCAACTCCAGCCAACCAGCCGAGTCGCGTCTCAGGAGCGCTTCTGGCCTTCGCGCGTGGGACGCTGCGAGGGTCCGCTGCACAGCTACGTTCGCATGCCTTTTGGTCTGTTGAATGCGGCTGCCACTCACCAGCGTCTTCTGCGGAGCATTTTGGCAGCTCGGGAGGCCAGACACCACGCGGTCCTAGCGGAGGTGGAGATGGTCCTCGAGGAGCCGCCCGGACCCCCAGAGCCTCCCGAGGCTCAGGGCTCCGGTGGCTCGTGAGGATCGGCCCCTTCACCGCGCATCGTCAGCTACTTCAGCACCCGCTCTACAATGGTATCAGGTGACATCTTTCGAGTTCATTTCAGCTGGGAGCGTCCTCAGGGCTGCATTATTCCCAGGTCGCGTGGGTCTGTCCCTGAGGCATGTATCCCTTTTGCTTATGTCTTTACTTTACCTTGCTTTGGGCGCCTCTCGGGTTGCATCATCCCCAAGCCGCTCGGGCCTGACCCAGTGGCATGTATCCTTCCTTCATCTATCTAAGCTGATTTGCCTTTCATGCTTAACCTGCTTGTGATAATCGCCTGCTCGATTGACACCTACCTCTGGAGCCGCTCGTGCTGGCACGACGCTTGTGCATGGGTCCGTCCCTGCAACATCGAAAAATCTGAGCAGTCGAGGTCTGGCCCGCAGCAGCCCCGCAAGCGTCACCTCACCAGGCCCTCAGTGCCCTCACCACTCTCTCGGAGCAACCAACTGTCGGCCGGCAATCGTAATGGCAACTCTTGCTTTTCTCGTGTTGGTTTACAGGGACTACCTAAGGCCTAAAACGGGAGGCATCGCGAGCTCTGTCCTTCTCTTACCCGTGCGATCTGCTTGCGCGTTAAAAGGGGGGCGCCTGAGCATCACGACTCAGGAGCTCTTACTGGCTCTCCAGCCCTCACCCCCTGACCTTGTCCACGGCATCGCGATCTGGCATAACAGCGGCAGCTGAGCTCGCTCGAGGGCCGGGACCTAAGGACGTAGAGCACGAAGGAGAGTACGGGGAAGAGAGAGGAAGCTCAGGAAGGCCTAGCCCAGCTATATCCCAGCTGCAGGCATGCAAGTCCGGCGCCTCGCGAAGGATCTACCCCTGCTTTCGAGATAAGTCTCGCCCCTGGAATAGCTAATTGACGCGACACGAAACCTCCACCCAGTACGGCTCTGTGACAGCGACATTGCCTTCCTTTCTCACCCATCGACGGCTGCTTGCGCGCTAAAGGGGACCTCCTGAGCATCGCGCCTCAGGGGCTCTTATTGGACCTCGGGACGCTCACCTCCTGGCCTTGACCACGGCATCGCGATCTAGCATGCCAGCGATGGCTGAAGCCTGCCTGGGGACCGAGACCTGTCAGCGTAGAGTGCCAAGTCGTTGTGAGGTTAGAAAGGGGGAGCCAAGCCGGAACAGGACAAGCATTTGCACCACTTCATAATCAGGATAATATCAACAAAAGACATTGCAGATACTTTACATGCCCCCACGGGGTACTTTCTCAATTCCTCACAGGGAACAAAAGGTGTGAATCCTAAGGAGCCCTAACTACACGCGCCCTCATAGCCGACACCATCATCAACACTGGGCCACGAGGGGCTGGCGCCAACCCCTGAAGGAAATATGCCCTAGAGTCAATAATAAAGTTATTACTTATTTTTTCGTATCATGATAAATGTTTATTATTCATGCTAGAATTGTATTAACCGGAAACACAATACATGTGTGAATACATAGACAAACTTAACGTCACTAGTATGCCCGACCTAGGCTCAGCAGGGAGGTCCCCGCCGGTCTACATCCTAAGCACTCCGGGGTCTTGGGCCCATCGCCCGCAGCACTCCGGGTCGTTGCGAGCAGGGTGGATACCAGCACCGCCTCGGATGGCTAGCGCGATCCGACCGTGCCGCACTGCTGAACTGGACATCTGACAAAGCTTCGGCTGATACTGCGACATCGAGGAACATATCTATTCTCGCGTGGTGGTTAGTGCGTAAAGGCCAAAGGCCAACTCAGAACAAATACCCAAACCATAGTGTATTATTAGCTTGCGGAGACGAGCAGAGACTCACGACCGAAAGTGACCCCATCGCCCCGTCTCGTGGACTTACGACAAGGGCCTAGAATGCCCGGTCGTGCCACGTCATTATCTTGCGGGTGCTCTCCGGGCCCGCCCGACTTCCACCAAGGTCTCAAGTAAAGTCAAAGTAACCATGTGTCCAAACATCAAGGGGAAAACCCGAGGAATCACCCCCGGTGGATTCCACTCAATGTAATCATTAAGGTGAACGTAAGAGGGACCACCCTCGAGGTTCACTCTTGAGGTGTTGAACGACAGAGCCGTATCAGGAATGGTGAAAGAGGAAATCACCCTCGATGACCATGACCGAATAGCTACACTACAGAATTATCATCAGGAGTGCGTTATGAGGGATCACCCTCAGCACTCGATAGTAGCTCTGCAGAGTCGAGCAACAAAAGGGGTGTGATGTGATGTGAGGTGTCGGGCTCTAGTCGTCGATCATGCTGATCGAGTCGTCGATGATGAAGCAGGGGCAACAAGGACAAGGTGGGGGTCTCTGATGGATCACTAACCAACCTATACTAAGCAGTTTAGGATAAGCAGGTAGGTAACAATAGCAGATACAAAAGCAGGCTATGCATCAGAATAGAAGCAAACAATAACAGTAGCAAAATCTAATGCAAGCATGAAAGTATAGAATGGGCGATATCGGGATGATCAAAGGGGGGGCTTGCCTAGTTGCTCAGACAAGGAGGGTCGTCGTCGACGTAGTCGGTCACAGGGACATCAGCATCGGTCTCGGGGTCTACCGGAGAGAAGAGGGGGAAGAAACAGTAAATACACGCAAACATATGCATAACAAGACAATAAGCAATGCTAGAGGTGATCTAACGTAGCATCAGGCGATACTGGCAAAGGGGGGAAACATCCGAGAAAGTTTTCCCGGTTCCGGATGTCTATTAGACAGATGAAATGGAGGGGAAAAGTTCAACGTTTGCTATGCTAGGGATGTGTGGCGAGTGAACGGATCGCGTGTCCAGATTTGTCTCGTCGTTCTAAGCAATTTTCATGTACAAAGTTTTTCGATCCGAGTTACGGTTAATTTTCTATGACTTTTCAACGTTTTAATTATTTTCTAAAAATACCTAGATTTAATATTAATTCGAAAATACACCTAAAAATACTAGATGCACCCAGTCCAATGAACCCAGCAGTGCATTAGAGGCTGACAGTGGGTCCCAGTTGACTGCCCAGTCAGCAGTCAACTGTGGACTTTGACTAGTCAAATTTACTAAGGGACCCACCTGTCATTGGGACAAACTTAACAATTTTCTTTTAGATGGATAAGTTGAGGTGGGGGGCACTGTCATAGACTAAACTAGCCACTAATTAAACCCTAAAACTATCCTATCCCTAATTAACTAAACCGGCCAGAAGCACAGGCCTATGCACGCCATGCATACACGCACGGCCATGGCCAAGTAGCAAGCACGGCCAGTAGCAACAGAAACAGCAGCGTAGCTGCGGGAGTAGCAGGGAGGCACGACAGCGGGTAACAACGGGTGCGCGTCGGAGCAGCAGGTGCGACCAGGAGCAGGGGTTGCCGCACACGGCCGCGTTCGCGTGGCAGGGGCGCGGCCAGGACCGAGGCACGGCGCGCGGGAGAGCAGAGCTCCGGCCACGGAGACGACGAGCGCACGACAGTAGCGGCGGCAAAAACTAGCGGGAGCAGCGGCTGCGGCAAGCGAGAGGGGCAGCAGCGCAGCGTGGCGGCGGACGGCTAAGGCGCGCGCGGCGCTGGGGCGCGCACGTACGCGGAAACTTGAGCATGGCCATGGACGAGGACGACCGAGCTCGGGGACGACGGCAAACAGTGACGAACGGAAGGGGAATGGGGGGAAATCGGCAGAGGAGCTCACCGCGAGCTTGATGGCGCGGTCGGGGAGGCTGGAGGTGGACCGGAGGCGACAAATCCGACGACGAACGGCGGTGGCCGTGGCGAGGAAGACGGCCAGATGGCGAGGTTGTGGAGAGCTCCAGCTTGAACCAGAGGTGATAGGCGATGCAGACGAGGCCGATGGAGCTCTAGAGCATATCCTCGTGGGTCGGGGACGGCTCCGGTCAGGGGAACAACGGTGGTGCGGCCATGTACGTGCTCGGATGCTGCGGATCTGGAGGGTGAGCACGGGCGAGAGGAAGAGGGAGAGCGGGGTGGATCTGGGAGGTGAGGCAAGTGGGGAGGGGAGACGGGGAAGCCCGAGGCGTCAGGGGATCTTATCCCCTCGCCGACGACGCTGGTGAGCCGGTCGGGTGGCGACCGCGACCGAGCGGTCGGTCGAGCAGTAGAAGACGACCGAGGGTGGGGGTTGGGCTGCTGGGCAGAGGCCTGCCACTGTGGACTGAGGCCCAGGGCAGGGAGGAGGAGGGGGGCTTTTTATTCCTTTTATCTTCTTTGTTTTTACTATTTCAAAAGATAGCTACTGTTTTGGATTGAAACAAGGCATCAAATGATTTTTGTTGAATGTGAAACTTAGCAAAAGGTTCAGGCACAATATTGTGGTGTTGCCTAAAAAGTTTCAGGGCAAAAGGAATTGTTCAAGCATTTTTAGAGATTGGAAAGGTCATTTAATATGATGTTGGACCACTAAATAATTTCCAGGGGCACTTTCGGAATCCAAAAGAGGTTGGTTCCTACATGACAAATACCCAGGGGTTATTTGCCACACTTTGAACATTTTAGTTTTCATGTTTGGCAAATTTGAATTTTGACTTTAAATTTGAGTTTGAATAGGAACAGTGGTTTGGATCAAGTGAGGATTAGCAACAGTAATGTGATGACGTGGCACCATTAATGGAGGATTACTATAGCTTAATTATCCGGGCGTCACAGTTCTCCTCCACTACAAGAAATCTCGTCCCGAGATTTAAGGGGTGTAGTAGGGGGAAAGACTCGGGAAGGACGGAGCTCAACACAAGATAGGTACCTGGGGGCTATCTTAATGGACGTTGCATAGAGGCATCTCTCGAGTTGAAAATAAAGAAAGTCATCGAGAGCAAGGTAAGGAGGTGCAATAAGAAGCTTCAACCGGGTAGGCAATTGTTTGATGTCTGCAACAGAGTGCGAAAGAGGCTCAGAGCATCGAGAATAAGTACTGCATTTGATACCAGAACAGATCACAAGGAAGAGGGCTTGTGAATTACATACGAAGCCAAGCCCGAGGGATAACTTAGAAAACAAGGATGTATAGGAGAGTCAGGTTTCGATCCTGTGGAACTGTGGGTTATGGGCCCACCATGTGGGTTAAAGGAAGGAAGGGCGCTAACATATGCACAGTCATGATAGCAAGGTAGGTCAGAGGATAGCCTGTCAATTATGTTGGTAACAACGTAGGTACCAAGGGCGAGGGACGAAGAGAACCATTTTCCTACTCGTTAAGACGAGGCGGACCAATAGGCAAAGTTCTCGTCCATCGGCGGCTACCAGAATGTCATCAACAATAGTAACAAGGTCTTACTGACAGAGAATGTACACCGAGGTGTTTACATAAGCAGGGAATTATCACTGCTCAGGTATGATAGGTTACAAGAAAGGTTGAACAAAACAATGGAAAGGAAAGTGTAGACTCGAATCAGTTATCGGTGTTCTCGAGTGTCTAAGAACTCAGAACCCATGAAAAATTTGAATCAGCGAGAAATAATAGTTGATGAAGAACTCATAAGAAGTTATGTAGTTCCGTGATAATCTCGAGATACCAGAGGGTAATACTCGAGGGTTTAGCAGAATAGAGGTTGGACGGGTGAACTGATCTACAGAAGACAAGTACTTCCACTTGTGCGAGAAATGAAATCAAAGAAGAACAATCATGGTTGGAAGCACGGTTGTGAAGGTGCAAACATAGATACAAGACAAACTTATCACAAGAGGATTATTATTATAACAAGAAGCTTCCATGATAAGTTCCACATCGGGTCCATGGGCATGAACACAAAGTTCAAGGTCGACTCCCACTTCTCCAATGCATAACCTTTCATTCACTTATCATTTTAGACGAAGCCATAGTGTTGAGATTTTATCTGGCATAACACTAGTAGAGTATTACCCGTGGAAGTTTTCGTGTTCACACAGATTTAGGGAAGACATAGATTCAACCCATAGGGACATATTAGGATCATATACCACAAACTTCACGGGTAAATAACTCAAGCTCGGAAGCAAAGTATGGTTGACGAGAGTGGGGGATACGATTTACCAAGGCATTGTGTATCTGAGGAAAGGCTCACAAGGTTACTGAATATGAAGGATGCTGTCGGATAAAGCCCAACAAAGGACCTGGAGGTCCATAATGGAACTGATATGAGTATCGGTACTCAACCAGAAGAAGAAAGAATGCAAGGATATCAGATTATAGAAGCAACTGACTAATTCAGAGTTCAAATGCAAAGGAATTACGATTTCCAAAATCAAGGGATCAGAAGCAAATGCTCTGACCAAGGATGGTTAAGTTGAAAAGACTTAGGGCACAATCGATGGCAATCTGACTGGCCGAGAACCAGCTCATGTTCGGGAAGACGTCTGAGCCGGAAAGATAATCTATAAGGATCAACTAATGATTGCGACACAGACATATCAAATCGAAAGACTCAAGATGATAATGACAAAGGACGTCAATGGATACTGCTAGGCATATGGAATTAACCAGAGTGTAGGCAGGTAAGACTTTCTAGAGCAATAGGTGACAGAGGTCATCGAAAGCTCGGATTGTATTACCAAGTATCTTATGAAGCATAAGAATAACTAGGGTGAATGGATACTCAATAGAGCGAGTAATTATCTGAAGGGGTATTCATGCGGCAAGGACTGCAGGGCAGTAAGCATAAAGGATCCTTGGAACATCGAAGAGTATTTCAGGACATCTTAAAAACAAGAGAACCTGGGGATGAAGGTATGAACGATAATGTAGGTAGTTACGCATAAGGATTTATAGGTGGTAGGGATTGCAACGGCGAAGGGCACAAGGGTCTCGAGAAAGCATCGGAGAGTATCTTCAGAATCTTCTGGTGAAGCGGGCCATCATCTGGAATGAAGGAGCTCTCCCGGAGAAGTATTTACAAGAACCTAGAGTTATAGTTTGCAAAACCATTTAACGCGAATGGGAGAGAGATCAGATTCCCAGAGTATAGACGAGGAATAAAAGGTCCTAATACCACCCAATTGGCGATGTGGGCCCATAAGCCACACAGCCATGTTAGTAAAACAAGTTTTAAAAGACTAGACTCAACTTCGGCCAAGGAGTTGGAAAGGGGGATCCTACAAGCAGTCGGCTCTGATACCAACTTGTGACGCCCCTGATTCAATCGTACACTAATCATACACGCAAATGTGTACGATCAAGATCAGGGACTCACGGGAAGATATCACAACACAACTCTAGACACAAATAAAATAATACTAGCTTTATATTACAAGCCAGGGGCCTCGAGGGCTCGAATACATAGCTCGATACACAAGAGTCAGCGGAAGCAACAATATCTGAGTACAGACATAAGTTAAACAAGGATGCCTTAAGAAGGCTAGCACAAAAACAACGCGATCGAAGAGGCAAGGCCTCCTGCGTGGGACCTCCTAACTACTCCTGGTCGTCAGTGGTCTCCACGTAGCAGTATTCGTCGGCGGTGGCATCTGGCTCCAGGGATCCACCATCTGGTTGCATCAACCGCAAAGAAGAAAGAAGGGGGAAAAGGGGTAGCAAAGCAACCGTGAGTACTCATCCAAAGTACTCGCAAGCATCAGATCTATACTAAGTATGCATTTGTATCAATTAGAAGGGTTGTATCTGTGGACTGAACTGTAGAATGCCAGAATAGAGGTGGAAAGCCTAGCCTATCAAAGACTAGCATCTTCACGCAGCTCCGAGCATCTTGCAGCATGTAGAAGAGTAAAGAATAGCAGTTTAATATTTAACAAGCATGTTGTAACATTAATGCCCAGAGATCCTTCCTCGACTCCCTGCGAGAAAGCAATGCCGGAGCCACATATCTCAAGTATCCGTTTGTAGTTGTATAAGATCAGGATATAAGTCTGATCCATATCATATCACTTATATTGATTACATGTGATGTTTATCCTTTATGCATCTTATCTTGCTTTGATTGACGGTAGCATTTTAAGATGATCTCTCACTAAATTATCAAGAAGTGTTCTCCCTGAGTATGCACCGTTGCGAAAGTTCTTCGTGCTGAGACACCACGTGATGATCGGGTGTGATAGGCTCTACGTTCAAATACAATGGGTGCAAAACAGTTGCACACGCGGAATACTTAGGTTAAACTTGACGAGCCTAGCATATACAGATATGGCCTCGGAACACGGAGACCGAAAGGTTGAACGTGAATCATATAGTAGATATGATGAACATAGTGATGTTCACCATTGAAACTACTCCATCTCACGTGATGATCGGACATGGTTTGGTTGATTTGGATCACGTGATCACTTAGATGACTAGAGAGATGTCTGTCTAAGTGGGAGTTCTTAAGTAATATGATTAATTGAACTTAAATTTATCATAAACTTAGTACCTGATAGTATTTTGCTTGTCTATGTTTGTTGTAGATAGATGGCTCGTGCTGTTGTTCCGTTGAATTTTAATGTGTTCCTTGAGAAAGCTAAGTTGAAAGATGATGGTAGCAATTACACGGACTGGGTCCGTAACTTGAGGATTATCCTCATTGCTACACAGAAGAATTACGTCCTAGAAGCACCGCTTGGTGCCAGGCCTGCTGCAAATGCAACTGACGATGTTAAGAACGTCTGGCAGAGCAAAGCTGATGACTACTCGATAGTTCAGTGCGCCATGCTTTACGACTTAGAACCGGGTCTTCAACGACGTTTTGAACGTCATGGAGCATATGAGATGTTCCAGGAGTTGAAGTTAGTATTTCAAGCAAATGCCCGGATTGAGAGATATGAAGTCTCCAATAAGTTCTATAGTTGTAAGATGGAGGAGAATAGTTCTATCAGTGAACACATACTCAAAATGTCTGGGTATAATAATCACTTGATTCAACTGGGAGTTAATCTTCCTGATGATAGTGTCATTGACAGAATTCTTCAATCACTGCCACCAAGCTACAAGAGCTTCGTGATGAACTATAATATGCAAGGGATGGACAAGACTATTCCCGAGCTCTTCGCGATGCTAAAGGCTGCGGAGGTAGGAATCAAGAGGGAGCATCAAGTGTTGATGGTCAATAAGACCACCAGTTTCAAGAAAAAGGGCAAAGGGAAGAAGAAGGGGAACTTCAAGAAGAACAGCAAACAAGTTGCTGCTCAAGAGAAGAAACCTAAGTCTGGACCTAAGCCTGAGACTGAGTGCTTCTACTGCAAGCAGACTGGACACTGGAAGTGAAACTGCCCCAAGTATTTGGCAGATAAGAAGGATGGCAAAGTGAACAAAGGTATATGTGATATACATGTTATTGATGTGTACCTTACTAATGCTCGCAGTAGCACCTGGGTATTTGATACTGGTTCTGTTGCTAATATTTGCAACTCGAAACAGGGACTATGAATTAAGCAAAGATTGGCTAAGGACAAGGTGACGATGCGCATGGGAAATGGTTCCAAAGTCGATGTGATCGCGGTCGGCATGCTACCTCTACATCTACCATCGGGATTAGTTTTAGACCTAAATAATTGTTATTTGGTGCCAGCGTTAAGCATGAACATTATATCTGGATCTTGTTTGATGCGAGACAGTTATTCATTTAAATCAGAGAATAATGGTTGTTCTATTTATATGAGTAATATCTTTTATGGTCATGCACCCTTGAAGAGTGGTCTATTTTTATTGAATCTCGGTAGTAGTGATACACATATTAATAATGTTGAAGCCAAAAGATGCAGAGTTGATAATGATAGTGCAACTTATTTGTGGCACTGCCGTTTAGGTCATATCGGGGTAAAGCACATGAAGAAACTCCATACTGATGGACTGGTGGAATCACTTGATTATGAATCACTTGGTACTTGCGAACCGTGCCTCATGGGCAAGATGACTAAAACGCCATTCTCCGGAACTATGGAGCGAGCAACTGATTTATTGGAAATCATACATACTGATGTATGTGGTCCAATGAATATTGAATCTCGCGGCGGGTATTGTTATTTTCTCACCTTCACAGATGATTTGAGCAGATATGGGTATATCTACTTGATGAAACACAAGTCTGAAACATTTGAAAAGTTCAAAGAATTTCAGAGTGAAGTGGAAAATCATCGTAACAAGAAAATAAAATTTCTACGATCTGATCGTGGAGGAGAATATTTGAGTTACGAGTTTGGTTTACATTTGAAACAATGTGGAATAGTTTCACAACTCACGCCACCCGGAACACCACAATGAAGTGGTGTGTCCGAACATCGTAATCGTACTTTACTAGATATGGTTCAATCTATGATGTCTTTTACTGATTTACCGCTGTTGTTTTGGGGTTATGCTTTAGAGACGACCGCATTCATGTTAAATAGGGCACCATCAAAATCCGTTGAGACGACACCTTATGAACTGTGGTTTGGCAAGAAACCAAAGTTGTCGTTTCTTAAAGTTTGGGGCTGTGATTCTTATGTGAAGAAACTTCAACCAGATAAGCTCGAACCCAAAACGGAGAAAAGTGTCTTCATAGGATACCCAAAAGAGACTATTGGGTACACCTTCTATCACAGATCTGAAGGCAAGATTTTCGTTGCTAAATTCGGATCCTTTCTAGAGAAGGAGTTTCTCTCAGAAGAAGTGAGTGGGAGGAAAGTAGAACTTGATGAGGTAACTGTACCTGCTCCCTTGTTGGAAAGTAGTTCATCACAAGAAATGGTTCCTGTGACAACTACACCAATCAGTGAGGAAGCTAATGATATTGATCATGAAACTTCAGATCAAGTTGCTACTAAACCTCGTAGGTCTACCAGAGTAAGATCCGCACCAGAGTGGTACGGTAATCCTATTCTGGAAGTCATGTTACTTGACCATGGCGAACCTACGAACTATGAGGAAGCGATGATGAGCCCAGATTCCGCAAAATGGCTTGAAGCCATGAAATCTGAGATGGGATCCATGTATGAGAACAAAGTATGGACTTTGGTTGACTTGCCCGATGATCGGCAAGCCATCGAGAATAAATGGATCTTTAAGAAGAAGACTGACGCTGATGGTAATGTAACTATCTACAAAGCTCGACTTGTTGCGAAAGGTTTTCGACAAGTTCAAGGGGTTGACTACGATGAGACTTTCTCACCCGTAGCGATGCTTAAGTCTGTCCAAATCATGTTAGCAATTGCCACATTTTATGATTATGAAATTTGGCAAATGGATGTCAAAACTGCATTCCTGAATGGATTTTTGGAAGAAGAGTTGTATATGATGCAACCGGAAGGTTTTGTCAATCCAAAAGGTGCTAACAAAGTGTGCAAGCTCCAGCGTTCCATTTATGGACTGGTGCAAGCATCTCGGAGTTGGAATAAACGCTTTGATAGTGTGATCAAAGCATATGGTTTTATACAGACTTTTGGAGAAGCCTGTATTTACAAGAAAGGGAGTGGGAGCTCTGTAGCATTTCTGATATTATATGTAGATGACATATTGTTAATTGGAAATGATATAGAATTTCTGGATAGCATAAAGGGATACTTGAATAAAAGTTTTTCAATGAAAGACCTCGGTGAAGCTGCTTACATATTGGGCATCAAGATCTATAGAGATAGCTCAAGACGCTTAATTGGACTTTCAAAAAGCACATACCTTGATAAAGTTTTGAAAAAGTTTAAAATGGATCAGGCAAAGAAAGGGTTCTTGCCTGTATTACAAGGTGTGAAGTTGAGTCAGACTCAATGGCCGACCACAGTAGAAGATAGAGAGAAAATGAAAGATGTTCCCTATGCTTCAGCCATAGGCTCTATCATGTATGTAATGCTGTGTACCAGACCTGACGTATGCTTAGCAATAAGCTTGGCAGGTAGGTACTGTCGGGGATATACCCCGTGGCGTAAACCGGCCGGGAGTATAAACCGGCCGGACTGGATGATTCACCGGCTACCCGCCCGGTCTTGGCGGTTCATTAGTAACCCGGCGGGCGGGTCAGATGGATGACGAGGCCCATGGCCCAGAAGGCCGGTTCATACTATGGTGGGCCGGTTTAAGAGGAAAGGCATGAGGAATATTTTACAAGGAGTTAAGACCAGGACTTGTATCCGGTTTGTATTAGAGATAGACTAGTCATAATCCTAATAGGACTCCACATGTAACCCGCCCCTTCAACATATATAAGGAGGGGCAGGGCTCCCCAAAGAGGGACAAGCTACAGACAACAATCAATAATCTCTAGGTCTAGACACAACTAGAGGAGAGCCGGTTTACGGCGACTCCCTCGTGATGATAATGAGATCTAGCCTCAAACATCATGTGGGGTTTTTACTGAATGTTGTTTCCCGGGGCCCGAAGCTGTCTAAATTCCTGTCTTGTATTGCGTCTCTCGATTCCGCTCAACCCCTCTCAAGCTACCACATAGATGCGTTGGCCTCGCGACTAAGTCCTGACACTAAGGACATCTGCCGTGACAATTCCACGACAGTTGGCGCCCACCGTGGGGCTGGCGCACGGTGGTGATGAGTTCTTGGAGGGATCTTTTTTCAAGGATCAAGAAGTTCATAACTTTCTGGATGAAGAGAAACCGGTTTGGAAGGATTTGCATCAACTTCAAGTCCATCAGTCCAAGGTTCAAAATCTGTAAGACTTAAAGTTCAAAGGAATTAGGGGAGCGGCTGTGCGCTACCTTAAACCGCCGAGATTAACAGGAAAGAAGCGACAAGTTGCCAATACCATCTTCTTCTATGGCCTATTTTGCCCTTGGCGTGTCAAGTTTCCATTAATAACTCGCCGAAGCCGGCCGGCCATTTTGTTTTGGTCCGTGCGCTGCGGCCGTCGGTATCTTTTCAATCGAAGATCGATTTCAACAAGAAGCTGTGTACATCGGTTCAAGTACATGTAATTCAACTAGTACTTATCACATCAAGCTACAGTATTTGTTACCCACTGCTATGTGTACGGGTAAGGCAACAAACAGCGGCCAAATCCACGTCTGTGCTACGCGTTGATCAAGGCAAGCCAGACTACCAGAGAATATCAACCATGGACTAGTAGTGCTAAAAAAAGGGGGGTCGCTGCGACCCGGAACCGGATTAGAAAATGCGCTCGGTTCCTGCTATCGAGTCGCCCTTGCCTTGATCCGCCTTCTTCCCGAGCTACATGTTGCCGCGACCCGGAGTACAGAAGTAACCCGGAAACTGATATGATCAATGACTCGGATTAGTCAAATCGCGCTACCTGGAGCCACCCCTGCCGCGGCCTCTCGCCGAGCCGTCGCGCGCCTTGGGTTGTCTGCGCCCACGATTCGGCCTCCTCTGCTGCTGAAGACCGGCGCCGGATTATTGTCGCCGCATCAGCTGCGTGTAGCTGTGGTCGTTGCTTCTGCTGTTGTGTGCGCTCGTGCCAAACCGGCCACGGCCGCGCCTCTCCAACTTGGGCTGCCGTGCCTCCAGCGCAGCCCCGGGCCGGATCTTGCCTGCTCACGGCCAACGCCGTCCGCCGTCGGCCACCGGCTCCACCCGTGCCCGACCGCGCCTGTCCGTACGACTCCGCCCGCACTGGCTACCCGCAGCCCGGCTAGCTGGCTCCTACGTCGGCCTCCCTATACCGGCTCCGAGTCGCCTGCACTGGCCTCGTCCCGCACCAGCTTCGTCTATACCGATCCATCACCTCCTCTTGCTCTGCGCCCTCGCGCTGAACCGGCCACGGCCACGCCCCTCCAAATCGCCTTCTACCACGGCCGGCTTCAACAACAACTTCAACATCCACTATTGACAAATTTCGGAGTCCATCACACCCGGCTTCACCAACATCGTGATCTTCTTCGACTCGAGCTAAGAAGGCTCGGATCATGCCACCTCCGGTTCAGCAATCTCGCGCTGTGAAGTCTTCAAAATTCCGGCTCTCGCTGCTGTCTCCAGCCGTCAGTCAGGTTGCCTGCTTACGACTCCCGCTGGACCATCTCCGACTTTGCTGGCTTATGCCACATCATAAAAACAAGCTAAGTCACTTTTACATTTAAATTTCATTTTTTTCCAGCCAATTAAATATATCCGGCACCTTTTAGTTAATCTTGGGGGCTATCATTTCTTCTCATAAAGTTGAGTCGTAAGGTTACCAAAGAGGACTATTTGCCACGATGCACAGTTCAAACATGGGTGCCCTACATATCAGCGAAATAATTTTATGTTCGTTCTTTACTAAGTCAGATGCAACTCGTAACCGACCAAGTAGTGGGTATGGTATTGTCAATCGACTCTGATGCTTATCATAGACTTTGTCGACCTTGAATATATCATATTCCACGAAAAAAGTCCACGCGTGAGCCTACTTAGTCAAGTCAAACGATTAACAATTTGAACACAAGTTGACAAAGTCATCAAAATTATTATTTAATTTTGTTTTATATATCACGAACGGTGTAATGCATTCATGTGTTTTATTTCAGGAACAAAGAGCTTGAAGATGACTCCTCGAGTCGCCTCAAGCCTCGGGGGCTATCAAGCCAGAATTTGTGAAAAAATGGATTTTGTTCGTTACCAAAACACAAGTTCACATACTCTCTCGTCCGCGCCGGCTTACAACACCTTGTCCGGGTCATCTGTCTAAGCCGCTTCTGATGATGCGGTCGTCCTTGCCATCCGTCTCTCGCGGCCTGGTCTACATCAGCATACCAGGCCGCACATGTCTGCATGAGCAAGTCACAGCTTGGGTAGCCTGGTTTTCTTTCAAATTGGAGGCAAATTATCATATACTATCAACCGCTGTTTGCACTGGATGGATCAATGGGCAGGCGCACAAGTCGCCGCCACTACAGTTTGGTTAACTTCAAATCGCCAGTTGGAAGGAACCATTGGCCGAGTTGCTGACACGTCTCATACAGGATCATTTATAACCCGCCGCAGTCACCTCAAACCTTCTGTGGATTTACATCGTGCTATCAACACCAAAGATATACAAGTTATGTCGGTTTTATATCATGGTCAAATATGAAGAGTTTCAAGCCAACTCCTCGAGTCACCTTGAGACTCGGGGGCTACGATGACATGACTCAAATATCTGGTTTACAATCCGGGTCAAGGGAAATCTGTTCTCCCACAAAGCTCTGAAGCGCCAAAATCCGGTTTAACAATATCCGGTTCAAAAAGGAATTAACTTCTCGCAAGTTCGAGTTTAAAGACCGTCAGAAAATTTCCGGCTGAAAATGAAGATTCCGGTTTACAACCTGATTCAAGGGAAAGATGTCTCCCACAAAGCTTTGAAGCTCTCAATATCCGGTTCAAATCCCGGTTCAAGAAGGATTTATCTCTTGCAAAAAGTTAAAGGGTGCCAAAGAGGACCTGCTGCCATGAAGCGCGGTCCAAACATGGGTATCATACCTTATTGGCTTATCATATTATTGGTCACTTGGGGGCTTGGTCGTATCCCAACCATAGCCACGCCTCTTGATCAGCCTAGTGCCACAATATCACTTGGGGCCTTGGTCATGTCCGAACCAATGCGACACCTTTTGATAGGCGAAAGCCACCAGATCACTTGGGGACATGGTCAAGTCTGAACCAGTCACGCCTCTTGATCGGCCTAAGGCCACAGAATCACTTGGGGGCTTGGTCGAACCCGAACCATTGCCACGCCTTTTGATCGGTATAAATGCCACGGTTTCATTTGGGGACCTGGCTGACTTGAACCATTGTCACTCCTATTGGGGGCTTGGTCCTGTCCGACCGTTGTAACACCATCTGATCAGCTCAGTAAAGCATCTTTTTGCAAATGGTCTTATCATTGCCTTTGCTTCCATATTTTTTGATAACTGTTATTTGATTTTTGTTGCGTTTTTAAACCGACATTGTTAATCCATTTCAAACTGTCAATTACAAATTGATGGAACACGGTCAAATCTTAATCCGGAGGCCATCTGCCCGGTTTGATTTCCTATTACCGTCCTATTATGGAGTAAACCAGCATTCATTAACCCGGCTTGACTTTCAATTACAAGTTGTCAATACAGGATCAAGTTATAATCCAGAGACTATCAGCCCGGTCTGGTTTGACTACGAGTCGCCAGTATTATATATGGTTAAACCGGTGTTTATCACAACCCGGTACGGTTTATCATCAACCGGCACAGTATGAAAGGAGTTATCATTACTCAGGATTGGGGTTATCACTCTTACTACAAAAAGTTGGTAAAACCAGCAATGTGATTCAATGTCACAGGTATGATATATTTCATATTTATTTATTCTTAACTGCAGCCTTGGTTATAAACCCGGGTTATATGTTGGGCATTATGACCCATCCGGCGGTAAACCGCCAGGACACTATATACTTGTTGTATGCAGAAACAGGTTGAATAAAACATAATTATAAATCGCCGGTGTTTATTAAACTGGTTTGGCTTTGGACTGTAAGTTGCCAGTATATATTTGGATTGCATCATTGGAATCATGCACTTATAAGTCATTGGGTTATGTTATTCAAATAGCCAAACTTGGCTGGATTTTTGTTATGGTTATCAATAACCAGTATTATGATTAAGGTTTTCAAAGTTGCTTTAGCGCAATGGCTATCATATTATCAATGGTTTACGGTGACTCCCTCGTGATGATAATGAGATCTAGCCTCAAACAGCATGTAGGGTTTTTACCGGATGTTGTTTCCCGGGGCCCGAAGCTGTCTAAATCCCTGTCTTGTATTGCGTCTCTCGATTCCGCTCAACCCCTCTCAAGCTACCACATAGATGCGTTGGCCTCGCGACTAAGTCCTGACACTAAGGACATCTGCCGTGACAATTCCACGACAGGTACCATAGTAATCCAGGAGTGGATCACTAGACAACGATCAAGAATATCCTGAAATACCTGAAAAGGACTAAGGATATGTTTCTCGTTTATGGAGGTGACAAAGAGCTAGTCGTAAATGGTTACGTCGATGCAAGCTTTGACACTGATCCGGACGATTCTAAATCGCAAACCAGATACGTGTTTTTATTAAATGGTGGAGCTATAAGTTGGTGTAGTTCTAAACAAAGCGTCATGGCGGGATCTACATGCGAAGCAGAATACATAGCTGCTTCAGAAGTAGCAAATGAAGGAGTTTGGATGAAGGAGTTCATTTCCGATCTAGGTGTCATACCTAGTGCATCGGGACCAATGAAGATCTTCTGTGACAATACTGGTGCAATTGCCTTGGCAAAGGAATCCAGATTTCACAAGAGGACCAAGCACATCAAGAGACGCTTCAATTCCATCCGGGACCAAGTCCAGGTGGGAGACATAGAGATTTGCAAGATACATACGGATTTGAATGTTGCAGACCCGTTGACTAAACCTCTTCCATGAGCAAAACATGATCAACACAAAGACTCCATGGGTGTTAGAATCATTACTGTGTAATCTAGATTATTGACTCTAGTGCAAGTGGGAGACTGAAGGAAATATGCCCTAGAGGCAATAATAAAGTTATTATTTATTTCCTCATATCATGATAAATGTTTATTATTCATGCAAGAATTGTATTAACCGGAACATAATACATGTGTGAATACACAGACAAACTTAACGTCACTAGTATGCCTCTACTTGACTAGCTCATTAATCAAAGATGGTTGTGTTTCCTAACCATAGACATGTGTTGTCATTTGATTAATGGGATCACATCATTAGAAGAAAGATGTGATTGACTTGACCCATTCTGTTAGCTTAGCACTTGATCATTTAGTATGTTGCTATTGCTTTCTTCATGACTTATACAAAGTTCCTATAACTATGAGATTATGCAACTCCCGTTTACCGGAGGAACACTTTGTGTGCTACCAAACATCACAACGTAACAAGGTGATTATAAAGGAGCTCTATAGGTGTCTCCAAAGGTACATGTTGAGTTGGCGCATTTCGAGATTAGGTTTTGTCACTCCGATTGTCAGAGAGGTATCTCTGGGCCCTCTCGGTAATGCACATCACTATAAGCCTGGCAAGCAATGTAGCTAATGAGTTAGTTACAGAATGAAGCATTACGTAACGAGTAAAGAGACTTGCCGGTAACGAGATTGAACTTGGTATTGGATACCGACGATCGAATCTCAGGCAAGTAACATACCGATGACAAAGGGAACAACGTATGTTGTTATGCGGTTTGACCGATAAAGATCTTCGTAGAATATGTAGGATCCAATATGAGCATCCAGGTTCCGCTATTGGTTATTGACCAGAAAAAGTTCTAGGTCATGTCTACATAGTTCTCGAACCCGTAGGGTCCGCACGCTTAATGTTATGATGACAATTATATTATGAGTTTATAAGTTTTGATGTACCGAAGGTTGTTCGGAGTCCTGGATGTGATCACGGACATGACGAGGAGTCTCGAAATGTTCGAGATATAAAGATTGATATATTGAAGCCTATATTTGGATATCAGAATCGTTCCGGGTGAAATTGGGATTTTACCGGAGTACCGGGGGGTTACTGGAACCCCCCCGGGGCTTAATGGGCCTACATGGGCCCTAGTGGAGAGGAAGAGAAGAGGCAAGGGGCTGGCCGCGCCCCCTCGCCCCTAGTCCAAATAGGACAAGGAGAGGGGGGCGGCGCCCCCCCTTTCCTTCCCCTCTTCCTCCTCCTTCCCCCCTTCTCCTTCTCTAACTAGGAAAGAAGGGAGTCCTACTCCCGGTGGGAGTAGCACTCCCCCTTGGCGTGCCCTCCTTGGCAGGCCATCCCCTCCCCCTTGGCTCCTTTATATACGGGGGCAGGGGGGCACCCCATGACACACGATCTTGGTGATCGTTCCTTAGCCGTGTGCGGTGCCCCTTCCACCATATTCCACCTCGGTCATATCATTGCGGTGCTTAGGCGAAGCCCTGCGTCGGTAGAAGATCATCACCGTCACCATGCCATCATGCTGACGGAACTCATCCCCGACACCCTGCTGGATCGGAGTCCGGGGATCGTCATCGAGCTGAACGTGTGCTGAACTCGGAGGTGCCGTACATTCGGTACTTGGATTGGTCGGATCGTGAAGACGTACGACTACATCAACCGCGTTGTTCTAACGCTTCCGCTTTCGATCTACGAGGTTACATGGACAATACTCTCCCCTCTCGTTGCTATGCATCTCCATGATCTTGTGTGTGCGTAGGAATGTTTTTGAAATTACTACATTCCCCAACAACCCCATCCAGGTCAGCAGCGCCGGTGGCTTGACGCAGCCGCCTTGCTCCGAGCACGATGCGAGCTCGGGGGCACGTAGCTGTTATCGCTCGTCTCCAGAGTCACGAAGAGCTCAAGAGAGTCGCTGGACTCCCAAGCATCACCACTGCTGCCAGAGAGCCATTGGGGAAGCGGGTGGCTGGCCTAGCCCTTGCCACATCGATGTCCTGGCTGCCTCCTCTGGGGCAGCACTCCAGCCGGCGGCCTTCTGCATCGAAGACCTTGAAGAGCATCAAGGAGGCACCATCGTATTCGAAATGAATCATGAGGGCACCCCCTGTTCGGCAGACCCGGGTGATCTCGCCCCAGCCCCGGGTCATGTAGACCTTGCCCGGAGCGACGACTTCAACCTCTGCTCCGGTCGCCGGGGTACCGCAGTCAGCGTGCTGTAACCAAATCTCGAGAGGCCCCCTCGGGGGCATATCGAAGGCAAAGAAGGGAGGAAAGCAGATCCAAGAGCTCGGAGGCATCGCAGCGTGGAGTACGAGCTCGCGAGAGGAGTCCGTAGCGTGGAGTCCAGGAGCGACAGCGCGCACCACCATGGCTCGTCGGCGTCGCCGACAGCATGGACGGCGTCGCTCGACGTCTTATTCTCCAGGGCCCTCAACCCGGGCGTACAGGGGTAGCGGAAACAGAGGAGGCGGCCGCTCGTACCAAGACCTTGACGTCTCCGGCCTTGCAACCTCATCGCGGCGGCCGGGGACCGGCCGTTTCTTCGGCGGGAGCGGGTCGGGCCCCTCTCGGGGGGCCTTTCCTTTCTCCTCAGTTGAGAACCGGCGGATTGGTGCCATTGGCGGCAAGATGGAGGAAGAGCAAGGAAGAAGAAGTGAAGCGGAGCAAGAAGAGATGGACAAAGGGGGCTTGCGCCTCTCCGTACTTATAGTCCAGGGGAGGCCAACCGTCAGCCTCCACGATCGCAGGTAATCATGACTCTTTTTGCATGCAGCAGGGACTCGTCAGATCGGGCAGTCGCCGAGGAAGCGTGGGGAAGCGGAGACACCCACATCCAATCAACCGCCACGCGGCGACCAAGGCTGCATGCTGTTGGGGCCCGCGGCGTTCCGCACTTGCCCTTTGGCTTTGCTGCTAAGCCAAGTCCGAGCGTGCCTTGGGCCCAGGGGCTACTATCGCTGTTCTCGGAATGGGGGTCCCCAGACTTGCCTGCCTGCGGCATGTGGCGTGGCTCAAGCAGTGGCCCAATACGGCCCGTCTCCATGATCCCAAGCTCAAGACTCTCGCGAGGCGCCAAGCCTAGTGGGATGGACGACGCAAGGCTTCCTTAGGGGCGGTCTCATCAGGCGGGCTCGCGAGGAGGCTGAGAGATCAAGGCAAGGAGTACCTCGCGAGGTGCTCGTGACGCAAGCCATGACGATCGAGGTCAGGTGGGCGCCAGCCAGCGCAGTGTCCTCGTTTCCTCTTTGGTGCAAAGGGGGCAAGCGCAAGCGCGGAGTACCGAGGCATCAAGCAAAGGTTTCCCTATCGGTGCAATGAGACCAAGACCAGCAGGACGGCAGGACGAAGATCATCGTGGAGCCCAAGACGGCGTCATCACCAGTGCCTTTGGCAGTAGAAGACCAACTTTAGTCAGGATAACTTGTACTAGTTGTCCCCCTTCAAAATGGCTATTGTTGGCTCCCTTCCCGCTCAATATTTGGGAAGAGGACCAGGGCCCCTATAAATAGAGATAGCCACCATCGTAGAGAGAGGAGATCTCATCGAGAGCTGATCGAATCCATCCCAAGTAGAACACCACACCAGCTCAAGAACACTCCTCGCGAGGTTGTTCTTCCTCTGTACTGTTCATCATCAGCCCTAGAGGCAATCCACCACACCACACACTGGATTAGGGTATTACACCACAACGGTGGCCCGAACCAGTATAAACCTTGTATCCCTTGTGTTGTTCATCGTGTAGCTTAGATTCTTAACAAGGCTTTGGGCGTGGATCTGTAGGGAGAAGATCTTCATGCGCACCCCAGAGTTCGAACCTTAAGGGTTTTGTCGAACCCGATATCCGAGCTTAATAATGGGCTGGGTGGTGACTCAGGTGGCCGCGGCTTTCATGGCCCGGGCGGCGGTTCAAATTCCAATTTTCATAACTCTCAGGGTAATCAAGGTGGTTATAACCAACAAGCTGGCCAGGGAGGTCAGCAGCAGCAGCAGGGTGGATATCCGAGTAATCCAAAGCAGCTGAATAGTGGACAATATCATGTGTTTACCACCAGTTTGTGCAAATGGGACCAGAAGCTTCATAAGAGGGTTGTGAATGCTATTGAGCCGGTAGTTCCTCGTTATTTAAGATGGTCTGAGCAGCCTATTCTGTGGAGTAGGGAAGATCACCCTCCCCGGGTTGACAATCTGGGTCACTTGGCCTTGGTGGTGGCACCTCAGGTTGGTGGAATTCACTAAGGTGCTCATGGATGGAGGCAGTAGCATCAACATTCTCTATTATGAGACTTTTCGTCGCATGGGTTTGACTGATAAAAATCTCAAGACTTCCAACACTGTTTTTCATGGAGTGGTCCCTGGTAAGTCGGCATACCGAGTGGGTAAGATTGAGCTGAGGTAGCTTTCGGAGATGAGCATGATTCTAGGGCTGAAAAGTTAACCTTTGAGGTGGTCAAAATCAAGAGCCCGTATCACACCCTGTTTGGACGGCCGGCTTATGCCAAGTTCATGGCACGATCGTCTTATGTTTATTTGTAGCTCAAGATGTCGGGTCATAGGGGCACCATCACAGTGCATGGGAGCCGGAAGATAGCCTTGGAATGTGAGGAAGGTGATGCTACTTACGCTGAATCTGTTTGTGCAACAGAGGAGTTGAAGTTCTACAAGGACAATGTTGACCCGGCGGATATGACGTCTTTGAAGAAGCCAACCACAGAGCATGAGCCGGTCAT
The DNA here is from genome assembly GCF_018294505.1 of Triticum aestivum. Taxonomy (NCBI): domain Eukaryota; kingdom Viridiplantae; phylum Streptophyta; class Magnoliopsida; order Poales; family Poaceae; genus Triticum; species Triticum aestivum. Next base: position 491,899,201 of record NC_057810.1, read on the forward strand.
GAAGTTTAAGTCGGCTGATGATACCAAGCTTGTTGATTTTGTTCCAGGCGACTCATCTAAGCAGTTCAGTATCAGTGCCAATGGATCTCCCAAATAGGAAAGCGCGCTCATCGAGTTCATCCGTGAGAACTGGGACATCTTTGCATGGAAGCCTTCTGACATGCCGTGTGTACTGAGAGAACTCGCTGAGCACACTCTCAATATTGATCCAAAATTTAAGCCAGTCAAGCCGTTTTTTCGGCGGTTCAATGAAGAGAGGCGTAAGGCCATAGGTGAGGAAGTGGCCCGGCTCTTGGCGACCGGGTTCATTATTGAAGTTTTTCATCCAGAGTGGTTGTCTAACCCGGTGCTAGTGCTTAAGAAGAACGGCACCTGGCATATGTGTGTGGACTACATGGACTTAAACAAGGCTTGTCCGGCTGATCCCTTTGCTCCCCCTCGTATTGATCAAATCATTGATGCTACGGCAGGTTGTGAACGTTTGAGTTTTTTGGATGCTTATTCTGGCTATCATCACATCAAGATGGCAGTTAAAGACCAGGAGAAGACGGCTTCCATTACTCCCTTTGGAGCCTTCTGCTATGTATCTATGCCTTTTGGTCTTAAGAGTGCCCAGGCGACTTATCAGCGATGTGTATAGAACTGTCTTAACAATCAGATTGGGCGCAATGTTCATGCTTATGTGGACGACATTGTGGTGAAATCCGGAGACAAGGAGACTTTGATAGATGATCTAAAGGAGACCTTTGATAATCTCCGGGTCTACAAGATGATGCTTAACCCAGCTAAGTGCGTTTTTGGTGTACCTGCAGGCAAGCTTTTGGGTTTTCTGGTTTCTAATAGAGGCATTGAGGCTAACTTGGAGAAGATCAAGGCAATCACCTCTTTGGCTAAACCGGCGTGTGTCAATGATGTTCAGCATCTGGCGGGTCATATTGCTGCTTTAAGCCGGTTCATAAGCCGGTTAGGTGAGAAGGCCATACCGCTGTATCAGATGATGAAGAAGACAGATGACTTCGTCCGGAGTGATGCTGCTAACGCTGCCTTTGAAGATTTGAAGAGACAGCTAGCTGAGCCATCGGTTCTTGCTGCTCCCATTGATAAGGAGCCATTATTGTTATATGTGGCTGCTAACACACGTGCTGTCAGCGTGGCCATTATGGTGGAGCGCAAGTAGGCTGGCAAGGAACATCCGGTTCAACGGCCGGTTTACTACATTAGTGAGGTACTTATTGAGTCCAAGCAACGGTATCCACATTGGCAGAAGCTCGTTTATGGGGTGTTCATGGCAAGCCAGAATCTTAAGCAATATTTCCTGGGCCATCCTATCACTGTGGTCAGTTCTGCTCCGTTAGGAGATATCATTCAAAACAGAGAAGCCATAGGATGAGTCGCCAAGTGGGCCATTGAACTTGGGCCTCATGGTTTGAAGTATGTGCCATGCACTGCTATCAAGTCTCAAGCACTGGTGGACTTTATCAATGATTGCATAGAGCTGCAGATGCCCGAAGAGAAGCCGGATAACACATATTAGACTATTCACTTTGATGGGTCCAGGCAATTGGAGGGCTCGGGGGCTGGAGTTGTCTTAGCTTCCCCTCAAGGTGACAAATTTTGTTATGTGCTATGGTTGATGTTTCCCTGTACTAACAATGCAGCTGAGTATGAGGCCTTGCTCCATGGTCTTTGGATGGCTAACAAGATGAGATTAAGCCGGGTAAGGTGCTTTGGCGACTTAGATTTGGTGGCTCAACAAGTACAGGCAAGTGGGATTCCAAGGATCCTCTCATGGCGGCTTATCACCGTGAAGTTGATGCCATTGCTGGGCATTTCAAGGGTTACCAAGTGGAGCACATTGATCGTAGAAAGAACGAGGCGGCTGATGCCTTAAGCCGACTGGGGTCTCAGCGTAAGACGGTGCCGCCTAATACTTCCTTGGATATTCTGCATAACCCTTCTGTCAAGTTGCCTACAGAGGAAGACTTGGTTGTTCCTGACCTGGAAGCACAATTGGTGGCGGCTCTTCACATTATCCCATATTGGACAGTGCCATACTTGGCTTACTGACCCGGGGCGAGTTGCCTGAGGATGAAATATTGGCCAGGCTGATAACCCGGCGGTCTAAGTCAATGAAAATTGCCAATGGCGAGTTGCATCATCGCAGTGTTACTGGGGCATTTCAGCGTTGTGTTCCTCCTGAGGAAGGTAAAGTAATTCTTCATGAGATTCATGATGGAGATTGTGGCCATCATGCCGGGTCAAAATCCCTTGTGGCCAAGGCTTTCCGTCATGGATTTTTATTGGCTGACGGCTCATGCTGATGCGGAATATCTGGTCAGTAAATGTGACGGGTGTTAGAAGTTCTCGAGACATGCTCACGTGCCGGCTCAAGAGTTGAGGATGATTCCAATTACTTGTTCATTTGTAGTCTGCGGGCTTGACATGGTTGGGCCTTTCAAAAGGTCCAAAGATAAAAAGACCCACCTCTTGGTGGTGGTTGACAAGTTCACAAAGTGGGTTGAGGCAGAGCCAGTTAGTAAGTGTGACGCAGCCACGGTGGTTCAATTCATGAAGAAGGTGGTATTTCGCTTTGGCTTTTCACACAACATTATAACTGACAATGGTACTAATCTGTCTAAAGGCGCCATGGAAGAGTTTTGTCACCGTGAGCATATTCGGCTTGATGTTTCATCAGTAGCTCACCCTCAATCCAATGGTCAAGCTGAAAGAGCCAAATAGGAAATCTTGAAAGGCATCAAGCCCCGACTTTTGATTCCTCTGCAACGGACCCCAGGCTGTTGGGTTGAAGAGTTACCTTCTATGATATGGAGCATTAATACTACCCCCAATCGGTCTACGGGTTACACGCCTTTTTTCATGGTCTATGGAGCAGAGGTGGTTTTGCCTAGTGACATCCGGCATGACTCACCCCGTGTGGCGGCTTACGTTGAAGCTGATAACGAACAAGCTCATCAGGATGCACTGGACCTGCTAGATGAAAAGCGTGACTTGGTAGCAGCCCGCTCGGTGATTTACCAACAGGATCTGCGTCGCTATCACAGTTGCCGGGTTAAGTCCAGAACCTTTCAGGAAGGTGATTTGGTACTCCGGCTCATCTAGGATCAAACTGATGCACACAAGTTATCCCCACCTTGGGAAGGGCCCTTTGTGGTCAGCAAGAACTTGAACAACGGGTCATACTACCTTATCGATGTTCGAGAGCACAAAGACTCACGTAAGTCAGAGGAGGAGACCCGCTGGCCATGGAATATCGCTTATCTGCGGCCTTACTACACTTGAGCCGCCGACTCTCATGATGTACATATTTTGAAGATGTATATATTATGATAAGTAATAAAGCAGGACCTCTGTCCTTTTCATCCTCAATGGTCATATGTCTTCATTGTTGTCATTTCAAATGACCAATTGGGGGCTGATCGTATCCGAATCTAGCTTAACCCTCTTGGTCCGGCTCATGATCGTATTCAAATCTAGCCGTTGAAACTTATGATCACTAGGGGGCTTCCTGTTCAAACATAGGTCGTATTCGAACCAAAGGGAACATAGCTGTCGGTACCCTCTTAGCTTAACCCCTTTTGGGTCCGACTTTGATCGTATTCGAATCAGAGTCGTTAAAAAACTCTCAAGGTCACTAGGGGGCTTCCTGTTCAAACATGGGTCGTATTCGAACCAAAGAGAACATAGATGTCGGTACCCTCTTGATCGGTGCAATGTCAAAGCCACTAGGGGCTACATGATCGTATTCGAATCCTAGATTAACCCCTTTGGGACGGTTTACTGATCGTATTCGAATCAAGAGCATTGATTGTTTCTTTTTATTTGGTTTAAGTTTTATTTGAAAGCAGCCTTTGTTTTGACTTGAGACTTTTTTGTTCAAAGATCTAAATATAAGTGTGGTTTAAATTTAACCCGGCTTAATTTTGGATGATAAGCCGCCAACACATGAGAATCATCATATCTTTGGAACTGTTGGTTTCCAAGATTGGGTTATTACCCTTACTGTTCGGGTCACATAAAACCGGCGATACAAATCTAAAGATCACAGGTATGATGTTATAGTTGTGCTTCAAAACTATATTTCGCAACAGGCTTATCTGTGACTCTTTTTCCATATTAATGGATATATGTAAAGTTATTATGACCCGCCCTGCGGTAAGCCACCAAGGGATCTTGTGATCTATTTTCTGTGTGCAGGACAGTTCAGAGACTTGCTCAAGCATAAGGAAAACAGATGATAAGTATAATACGGGTGAACATAAGATGGCGGCTTAATTGTATTGAGCACCGAAAACGTGCACGACGGCACGACAAAGCAAAGTTATTTCTACTCTATTACATGACTCCCCAAGTCCAAATGATTAATATTGTTTTTTAGCACATCATAGGTCTGAGCCGCCTGGCGGATTAATTCTCGTGTTGACCTAAAGCGTACGGGTCAGCCCTCTCCGCTTCTTCGCCCTGTTCCCTTTCCTAGAAGGTTGATGATGACCAGTCAATGCCATTCAAAGCTTCAAATTCAGCTTCATCATCAATTAGTCCGGCCAGGTCAACTTCAGGGGCGAAGGTATGCTTACGGAGTGGGGGATCAGGTTGGTCACTTTATAATGTGGCGTTGAAATTCTCCGGTTCTCCACATCATAACCTGGCTGGTACTTGGTGAGATCCGCTTCATCAGCTATCAAGGTGGACACGGGGCGTATCTCCTTCACACAAGTGGCGAAGTCTTCCTATTCAAAGGGAGTACCATTCTCCTTAAGGCTTGGATAACCAATGGCAATGTCGGACGGGTCTAATTCCGGTAGCCAAGCTTTCGCCCGGCTTAAGGCATCCACGTCTTTGGCTCTTGCAGACGATCGCCTTAGTTCAGTGAATCGCTGGGGCATCACAGAGAGTTTCCTTAGCACATCCACCAGGAGTGTGGGCACTTCATTTGACAGGGCCACTGTGGCTAAGGCGCACTGAGACCCGATGTAGAGTTGTTCCACCAGCGTATAAACCGCCTTCAGCTTTATCAGCATGTCTTGATTAAGATTTGAACTCCTAGGGCCTGCATAGCAATGTCAGTTGAGTTAAGGACAATTTATATGATCACTAGAAAGACTCAAATATTTGACATTTGTAGGGCGACTTACCAAAGATTGCCGAGACCATCTGAGAGACATGGCGCTTTATTCGACTTACCCTAGAACACACAAGTTGATCTTTTAGCCATGTGTGGTTCCTCCCTCCACAGTTACACACCTCGGGCATATCGTCATAGTGCTTAGGGAAGCCCTGCGCCGGTAACTTCATCATCATCGTCGCCATGTCGTCGTGCTGACGAAAGTCTCCCTCAGCCTCAACTGGATCAAGAGTACAAGGGACATCATTGAGCTGAACGTGTGCTGAACGCGGAGGTGCCGTACATTTGGTACTTGATCGGTTGGATCGCGAAGACGTTCGACTACATGAACCACGTTAACTAACGCTTCCGCTTTCGGTCTACAAGGGTACATGGACACACTCTCCCCTCTTGTTGCTATGCATCACCTTGATAGATCTTGCATGATCGTAGGATTTTTTTTGAAATTACCGCGTTCCCCAACAATGGTATCCGAGTCAGGTCTATGCGTAGATGTTATATGCATGAGTAGAACACAAAGAGTTTTGGCCGATAATAGTCATACTGCTTACCTCCACCATCTTACTTTGATTTGGCGGTATTGTTGGATGAAGCGGCCGGACCGACATTACATGACCGCGTTCATGAGACTGGTTCTACTGACGTGCTTTTGCACAAAGGCGGCTGGCGGGTGTCTGTTTCTCCAACTTTAGTTGAATCGAGTTTGACTACAGCCGGTTCTTGTTGAAGGTTAAAACAGCACACTTGACGAAAAATCGTTGTGGTTTTGATGCGTAGGTAAGAATGGTTCTTGCTAGAAGCCCGTAGCAGCCACGTAAAACTTGCAACAACAAAGTAGAGTACGTCTAACTTGTTTTTGCAGGGCTTGCTGTGATTGGATCTGGTCAAGGCATGATGTGATATAAATTGTTGTATGGGATGATCATGTTTTGTAACAAAGTTATCGTCAACTGGCAGGAGCCATATGGTTGTCGCTTTATTGTATGCAATGCAATCGCCATGTAATTGTTTTACTTTATCACTAAGCGGTAGCAATAGTCGTAGTAAAAATAGTTGGCGAGACGACAACGATGCTACGATGGAGATCGAGGTGTCGCGCCGGTGACGATGGAGATCATGACGATGCTTCGGTGATGGAGATCATGAGCACAAGATGATGATGGCCATATCATGTCACATATTTTGATTGCATGTGATGTTTATCTTTATGCATCTTATTTTGCTTAGTACGACGGTAGCATTATAAGATGATCCCTTACTAAATTTCAAGGTACATGTGTTCTCCCTGAGTATGCACTATTGCTATAGTTCGTCCACTACAAGAAATATGTCAACTTGTGACCTCAACTATTGGTTACTAAAAGGTCATTGTTTTTCATTTGCGGCCTTTTTATGACCAAAAACAGAAGGTCAAAAGCTGGCGGTCGTAAACTGAAATTAACGACCTTCTCTGTGAGAAGGTCGTAGACGTTTACGACCAAAACAGAAGGTTGTTGAACCCATGACCTTTTGTTTTGGTCACTGGCTGTCTGCCCAGGCCACGTCAGATCCGACATGGCAAAATTATGACCAATTGAAACGGTCGTTACTTAGAATCAGTCCGGTCCATTTCGGTGCTTTAGTTGGGCCGAGCCCATTAATTTAGCCCATTTGTTGTTGTTTTTTTTCTTTCAATTCGGGTAAGCTACACGGGCCAGGCCCTATAATTCGGCCTTTTTATGTTTGGCTTGTGTCCCTTTTTTCTTTTTTCAAATGGGTCCCAATTGTCAGGTTCTGATAAGTGGGTCCCAAATGTCCGATTCTGGTTTGTGGGTCCTTGTTGTCATGGTCATGTTCCTCAGATTTCAATATGCCAATAATTAAATAGCCAATATTTAAATCAAAATAGACAGAAAACAAGTGTAATACTTCAAATAACAAGAAGCAACAATCTGTTACATCAACACACATACAAATGCGATCACAGTATAACAAGCTCTACATGTGTACAATATGTCACATGAGCCAAGTTCGTGCTTCAGTTTGTTCCAATACGATCAACATCAAGGGCTTCATTACTCCTTGAACTAGCTCCAATGAGCTTGAACTATGCTTCTTCCAACTTCTTCGTCTTGATGATCGCGATGAAACATGAAACGCCAGCATCTGCATGTTATAGAACAAAATGGTTAGGTACAAAATAAAAGCAAATCTAACAGCATATATCTAATAGCATATACAAAATAATGAAGGCCAATCCGTGTGCATATATACTAGTAGAACACATAAACCCATCCATCAAAATCTTGTTTCTGAACATTGGCATCAAATCAACACAAACACTGAATTAACATGCACAAAAGGAAAGAGCTAATACAGGGCAGTTATATGGGTATCAAAACAAACAAAAAAGAAACTACAATCTATTCTAAGTACTTCAGGTTTGAGCCATTTTCGATACTACAATCAATACATAACAACCAACATTTCAATCCATGGACACCACATGACAGAAAAGGTACTAAGGTACTTGCTACTTAAAACCACAACAAGGTACAGAGCACATGCAGGCCAACAATAAATTGGTACCAAATCCAAAAATCACAGTATGAAATGAAGTTAATGAGAAATTCTAGAATCAATTGAACAACTGATAGTAATGTTTGCATTGGACACATCCAGAACTAAAATTATACATACACGCCCAAATTCCGATGGCCAATGCCTTAGTACAGTAAACACTAAGCATGGTACATAGTAAAGGTTTGTAAAAACCAGAACTGAAAGCATTCACTCCATCAAGCATATCTACAATGATGCAGCACACAAGAAAAGAGAGATACACAACGGAGTAGCAACGACATAAAGATAATCGCTTAACAAACAGCACGAACATGAATAAATCACAAAACTAAGTACAACCAAGTATCTTCCCTCGAAAGTATCCCATCTGAGAGTGAACATGTATTCGACATTTCTGCCATTTTGATACATGCACGACAAAGAGTGGCGCTCTATTCTTACCACGGCACCAGCAACAGATGACCCCATATGATGCACTGCTTCTCCAGGTCGCACTCAAGGCTCAACCAACTCCGTGGTATGGACGATGCCCCCTCCTTGCTCCGTCCAGGTGGCAGGGTGCAGACCCGGAAGCCCTGCACATTGCAACTTGCGTCAATGCAGCAGCAATACAAGGAACTGATATCAAGCAGAGCACAAATTGAGAGAAAGTTGCGGTCCAGGAGCTGACCTTCCAAGGGAGCACCATGGTGTGTCGTGGTGCCTTCATCTGGAATCACAGGTCGGGTTCTGGGCTGCTGCTTTGCTTCCCCATATAGCACACCAGGTTCTCCTAAGATAGCAAACTGAAAACACAAAACGTTGATTAGGGAGTTGGTACATAAGAAAAGGAATTCATGCACGAATGGCATATAGAACCAAAAAAAGTAGGCATCACATATTATTAGAATTGCATATTCGATGGCTGAAAGGTAAGTGTTTCTTCATATAAAGTAACTATAATTAGCACCCAACAGCTAGATAGCATATGGTGGAGAAACTAGTTTCAGCTTATCCAGAAATATCAGCGTTGTGCACACCGGGGTAAAATCAAAGAACCCAGAACAAGACACTTGGAGCAAGCAACTGATGTAGAAACAAGCTTTGATGGTGATAAATGCAACAAGTTTGCATAACCTGATTCACAAGGCTAGGAATAGAAGGGGGGAGTCGGTCGTATCTCACAACAAGGTTGGAAGGTTGTCCTTTAAGAGGTGAACGGCGGCAAGCTCATCGACCTACAACTTCTGTGGCATGGCGACGACATAGACGTGTGCTAAATCTTGAGCTTGCGTTGGTTTTCCTCGAAGAGGAGAGGGTGATGCAATAATATTAGCATAAGTATTTCCCTCAGTTTTTGAGAACCAAGGCATCAATCCAGTAGATGTCTCCTCAAAAGTCCCACGCACCTACACAAACAAACAAGGAACTCGCAACCAACGCAATAAAGGGGTTGTCAATCCCTTCACGGCCACTTGCGAAAGTGAGATCTAATAAAGATAGTATGATAAGATAAATATATTTTTGGTATTTTATAATATAGATGCAAAAAGTAAAGATGCAAATAAAAGTAGAGTGAAAGCAAATATGATAAGAGATAGACCCGGGGGCCATAGGTTTCACCAGTGGCTTCTCTCAAGATAGCATAAGTATTACGGTGGGTGAACAAATTACTGTCGAGCAATTGATAGAAAAGCGAATAATTATGAGATTATCTAGGCATGATCATGTATATAGGCATCACGTCCGCAACAAGTAGACCGACTCCTGCCTGCATCTACTACTATTACTCCACACATCGACCGACTCCTGCCTGCATCTAGAGTATTAAGTTCATAAGAACAGAGTAACGCATTAAGCAAGATGACATGATGTAGAGGGATAAACTCAAGCAATATGATATAAACCCCATCTTGTTATCCTCGATGGCAACAATACAATACGTGCCTTGCAACCCTTTCTGTCACTGGGTAAGGACACCGCAAGATTGAACCCAAAGCTATGCACTTCTCCCATGGCAAGAAAGATCAATCTAGTAGGCCAAACCAAACTGATAATTCGAAGAGACTTGCAAAGATAACTCAATCATACATAAAATAATTCAGAGAAGATTCAAATATTATTCATAGATAAACTTGATCATAAACCCGCAATTCATCGGATCTCGAGAAACACACCGAAAAAAGAGTTTACATCGAATAGATCTCCATGATACGTCTCCGTCGTATCTATAATTTTTGATTGTTCCATGCCAATATTATTCAACTTTTTTATACTTTTGGCAACTTTTTATACTATTTTTTGGGACTATAATATTGATCCAGTGCCCAATGCCAGTTCCTGTCTGTTGCATGTTTTTTGTTTCACAGAAACCCAATATCAAACGGAGTCCAAACGGGATAAAAACGGACGGAGAATTATTTTGGAATATTTATGATTTTTGGGAAGTAAAATCAACGCGAGACGGTGCCCGAGGGGGCCAGGAGATAGGGGGCGCGCCCCAGGGAGGCAGGCGCGCCCTAGACTCTCCTGGGGCCCCCGTAAGGCGGTTGACGCTCTTGTTTTGCCGCAAGAAAGCTAATTTTATGAGAAAGATCTGGGCGAAAGATTTGCCCCAATCGGAGTTACGGATCTCCGGATATAAAAGAAACGGTGAAGGGGTAGAATCTGAGAACGCAGAAACAGAGAGATAGATCCAATCTCGGAGGGGCTCTCACCCCTTCCAAGCCATGGGAGCCGAGGACTAGAGGGGAAAACCTTCTCCCATCTAGGGAGGAGGTCAAGGAAGAAGAAGAAGAAGGGGGGCTCTCTCCCCCTTGCTTCCAGTGGCGCCGGAACACCGCCGAGGGTCATCATCATCATTGCGATCTTCACCAACACCGCCGTCATCTTCACCAACATCTCCATCACCTTCTCCCATCTATATCCAGCGGTCCACTCTCCCGCAACCCGCTGTGCCCTCTACTTGAACATGGTGCTTTATGCTTCGTATTATTATCCAATGATGTGTTGCCATCCTATGATGTCTGAGTAGATTTCCGTTGTCCTATCGGTGATTGATGAATTGCTATGATTGGTTTGAGTTGCACGTTTTATTATTGGTGTTGTCCTATGCTGCCCTCCGTGTCGCGCAAGCGTGAGGGATTCCCGCTGTAGGGTGTTGCAATATGTTTATGATTTGCTTATGGTGGGTGGCGTGAGTGACAGAAGCACAGACCCGAGTAAGTAGGTTGTTTGCGTATGGGATAAAGGGGACTTGATACTTTAATGCTATGGTTGGGTTTTACCTTAATGAATCTTTAGTATTTGCAGATGCTTGCTATAGTTCCAATCATAAGTGCATATGATCCAAGAAGAGAAAGTATGTTAGCTTATGCCTCTCCCTCAAATAGAATTGCAATAGTGATTACCGGTCTAGTAACATAGTCAAATGCTTAGGGACAATTTCACAACTCCTACCACCACTTTTCCACACTCGCTATATTTACTTTATTGCATCTTTATCTAAACAGCCCCTAGTTTATTTTTACGTGTTCTTTATTATCTTGCAAACCTATCTTATCACACCTACAAAGTACCTCTAGTTTCATACTTGTTCTAGGTAAAGCGAACGTCAAGCGTGCGTAGAGTCGTATCAGTGGCCGATAGGACTTGAGAGAGTATTTGTTCTACCTTTAGCTCCTCGTTGGGATTGACACTCTTACTTATCGAAAGAGGCTACAACTATCCCGTATACTTGCGGGTTATCACTCCACAAGAGAGGGGGAGAACATTGTATTGAGATCCAAAAAGAGAGAAGAAGCCATATAGCTAATAACTATGGACCCGTAGGTCTATGGTAAACTACTCACAACTCATCGGAGGGGCAAGGATGTTGATGTAGAAGCCCTCCATGGTCGATTCCCCCTCCGGCGGAGCGCCGACGAAGGCTCCAAGATGGGATCTCGTGGATACAGAAGGTTACGGCTGTGGAAATTGTGTTTCGTCTGCTCCTTGAATGTTTTCGGGGTATGTAGGCTTATATAGGAGGAAGAAGTACATCGGTGGACGCCCGAGGGGCCCACGAGACAGGGGGCGCGCCCTATAGGGGGGGCGCCCTCCTATCTCGTGGGAGCCTTGGCTGCTTCTTTACTTGCACTCCAAGTCCTCTGGATCACGTTCGTTCCAAAAATCACGCTCCCGAAGGTTTCATTCCGTTTGGACTCTGTTTGATATTCCTTTTCTTCGAAATACTGAAATAGGCAAAAAAACAGCAATACGGGCTGGGCCTCCGGTTAGTAGGTTAGTCCCAAAAATGATATAAATGTGTAAAATAAAGCCCATAAACATCCAAAAGGGGTAATATAATAGCATGGAACAATCAAAAATTATAGATACGTTGGAGACATATCAACGTGCCACCGTGGGTTGGTGCCCACGAGGAAGCCTGCGATGAACGCCACAACGAGGGATCCACCGGCGGATGCCATAGGCGACAGTGTGGACTGTGGAGAGAGGGTGTAGGGCGGCTGCTGGTCTGCACGCAACTGCGAGGAGGAGCATAATGAATGAGAAACATGGGAAAATTGATGAAGAATGGAAAGCTTCAGGCTAAAGACAACATTTACAAAGGCACTGAATATGAAATCTTCTTCAATAGGACATAGCACAGATAGCTTAGTGGACGAGGATATAAAAAAACAGACTGATATATTTTAGGACAAACAACCACAACCTGAAATAAGCCTGCAAAAGGCAGCACGTACACTTGGATTTAGGTGTACACATGTATGTACAAATGCAGAACCAGTTAAAACAGTGTACAAGAGTTGATGATCCTAAGATCCTACCTACCCAACACTCAAATGCAAAACTTTTAGTAGCAACTGCTAAATATACATGTTACGAGGGGTGATAAACAATTGCACAGCAAAAGCATCATCCTCCATGTTTCCATAAAAAATTCTTCCCCGAGATTAACTACTGACAACAGGAAATAGGGGAGTTGACGATCCTATTATCCTACAGACCTAACACTCAGATGCATAACTAACAGTCACACGACGTTCAGAGGGGGTGATGCTACCAGCCGCGAAGGGAACATAACTTGACCCATGGGTAATCAATTATAATTCTAGTTATAAAACATTGCTAAATAACAAAGCAACATCAGCTGATGGTACCTTGCAATGCTCTCTAAGCATATGTTCCTTGTTCCAGCACTCAAAACAATAATACAAAGCAGGTCAAGCAATCTGAAAATTTGATTAGGTGTTGTAGCAATGTTCCCAGCATGAATTTAGCATTTTATTGATGTGTATCCCTTGGATAACTTATCGTACAATGGATAGAAATGTCTCTTGGCAAGCAAGATCTTCGTACAATGGATAGAAATAATAGTAATCATCCTCTTCTATCAGAGGAAACCTTGTATAGGAAACAAGTAAACTCATTCTGAAATCTTTGCACATCATTTACCTTGTGGTGAGAAAATTCTATATGCGAGGGATCAGAGACGTTCTCCATCAACGTGTCATACCCATAGAAGAGGTCCCTCTGGATCGTCACGGTGGAGAAGGCCGGGTCATTGAACTCTTTTGGCATCCTGAAACCAAGCGAAACAAAATGAAGAAGTCCCGCAGCATAGCTGCAGAGTTGACGCACATATATTGGAGGCTTGGTGGCCTTGGCCTTGTCCCAGCCCTTCCCGTTAGGCCAGACGAAGAGCAGCCTCTGGGAAGGAGCGTGTGGAACTTGGTGGTGCAGGCCCTGGGCGAGCGCAGCGCCCAGGCCTCGGGGCCCTCGGGCACGGCCTGCGGGATCCTGGTGCAGGCACCGGAGCCGTCGAAGGACCAGCCATGGTAGGAGCACTGCAGGTCACCCGTCTCGTCGATCCGCCCCTCCTACGTGCGCGCACGCACGCAGCACCCACTCATCAGTACTATAGGATTTGGCTCTTGAAACAAACAGAGGCAAGGGAGAGGAGATGAGATGAGAGGTACCGAGAGCGGGGCGAGGAGGTGCGGGCAGCGGTCATCGAGCGTGACCCACTCACCGGAGTTGGGGTCGTTCCAGATTACGAGGTCGTGGTTGAGGAGCTGGAACGGGGTGGGCACGCGCGGGTCCAGATCCTCCACGAGCGAGACCGGGTACCATCGTCCTGCTCTGCGCCTTGGTGTGAGGTATCTGCCCCTCCGTTGCCAGCGTCGGGGCTCTGAGGTGCTCCGCCTCCATGTCGTACCGCAGCACCGCGAAGCACTCGAGCCGCTCCTCGAGGAAGAGCACGTAAGTGCGCACCCGCACGGAGTAGTCCTAGGCCAGGTGGCCAGAGTCTTCCTTGAAGTTGGACATCTGCAGTGCGTGGCCCCGGCACCGCCCGTGGCTCAGCAGCTCCTCCCTAAACGCGCCGCCGTCGCTCGCCCGTGGCTTAGTCCAGAGATGAGGTTGGGGCAGAGTCAAAGTCGACCGCGGAGGGTGACCTGCGGCGCGGGGGAGTGGAAGGCGAGGGTGGGGCTTGAGGTGGAGGCCGCGCGGAGGCGGGCGAGGAGGACGGGGTGCGTGCTGAGGCGGACGATGGCAGATCGAGATCTGAGGGAGGGAGAGCGTGGCTTGGAGACGGGGATCGAGGGGAGGGTCGGGCATCGTCGGTGGCGTCGGAGAGGAGATGGGGGGAGGAGGAGTGCGATGGGAGTTTGGGGGTATGGGTCGGTGGCTGTGGGTGGGGTTTGGGTAGGTGGCTGCGGGTGGGGTTTTCTTTTTCATTTTTTTTCTTTTTTGTAGATGGATGAATGGATGGATGGATGTGGGATGAGGAGATGGATGGATGGATGGGCGCCATGTCATCGATCCGTGTGACAACGAATTCCACCAATGAGAATAGAGCACATATAATAGTGTTTTTGTTTTTGTTTTTCTTCTACTTTTTCACATGATTTTTTTTAAAATGATCTCATATTATGCACAAGGGTGCATATTGGAATGACAAACAATGTTGCCTAAGGAAGTTTTCATTTTCTTTGCACGAAAATTTCATTTTCCATTTTTCGAGTGCCCAAAATGTGTTTTTTTGTGAAGGACCTACCATATATTTGTTGCAAAATTGTACCAAATCAATTTTCAAAAATACTAGGACATATTTAATACACAATTGACCAAATGGTTGGGTGTCAAAAGTTTTGATTCACCTCTCGTGAAAAAGACAAATTTCCGCCGATTCAGTTGGAAGCGGGTCAAATTTGAACTGTAGCTACCTCATAGTTTTCTCTTATTTTTTTTCAAAAATCATTTATATGTACATAAGTATCTATTTAATGAGAGAAACACAAAAAAAATTCCATGATTCAACCACTAGCTAGGAACGGTCATTCCCGCCGTTTTGACCGCATCTTAAAACGGGCATAAAAAATTCAAAAAAATTCAAAGTTGGAAAACCTTCGCATTGTGTCATTATATGTGACCAAGTTACCAGCAAAAATTATAAACTTGTAATACAACAATTATTTTAAAAAAGTGTTCTCCGAAATGAGCTATCAAGTGTGAAGATGAATGGCTTTCAACCCAAATGCTCAATCTTATGGCCACATTCATGGCATAGTTTCTTCAAATGATCTCATATTATGTACAAGGGTTCATATTGGAATGAAAAACAATGTTTCCTAAGGAAGTTTTCATTTTTTTGGACGAAAATTTCATTTTCCATTTTCCGAGTGCACGAAATGAGTTTTTGTTGTGAAGGACCTACCATATATTTGTTGCAAAATTGGACCAAATCAATTTTCTAAAATACTAGGCCATATTTAATGCACAATTAACAAAATGGTTGGGTGTCAAAAGTTTTGATCCACCTCTGGTGAAAAAGACAAATTCCCACTGATTCAGTAGGAAGCAGGTCAAATTTGAACTGCAGCTGCCTCATAGTTTGATCTTTATTTTTTCCAAAAATCATTTCTAGGTACATAAGTATATATTTAATCAGGGAAACATCAAAAGTTTTCCAAGATTCAACCACTAGCTAGGAACGGTCAAGCCCGCCGTTTTGACCGCATTTTGAAACAAGCATAAAAAATTCAAAAAAAAAATCAAAAATTGGAAAACCTTCGCATTGTGTCATTATATGTGACCAAATTTCCAGGAAAAATAATAAACTTGTAATACGACAATTATTTTTAAAAAGTGTTCTCAGAAATGAGCTATCACGCATGAAGATTCAGGGTTTTCAAGCCAAATGCTCTATCTTATGGCCACATTCATGGCATAGTTTGTTCAAATGATCTCATATTGTGCACAAGGGTGCATCTTGGAATTCCAAACAATGTTGCCTAAGGGAGTTTTCATTTTCTTTGCACGGAAAATTCATTTTCCATTTTCCGAGTGCCTGAAATGAGTTTGTTTTGTGAAGGACCTACCATATACTTGTTGCAAAATTGGACCAAATGAATTTTCTAAAATACTAGGCCATATTTAATGCACAATTGACAAAATGGTTGGGTGTCAAAAGTTTTGATCCACCTCTGGTGAAAAAGACAAATTCCCGCCGATTCAGGAGGAAGCGGGTCAAATTTGAACTGCAGCTGCCTCATAGTTTGCTATTTATTTTTTCCAAAAATCATTTCTAGTTACATAAGTACATATTTAATCACAAATACATGGTTCGGTGGCGATACATCAAGGTTTGGACAGTGGCCGTGGGCCCCAACTCTAGAGCGCGCAAACTTGCATGCCCGCCGCGTGGTCACCGCGTGACCGTGGTGTTGCCATGTGTTCTGGGCGGCCTTGGCATGTCTAGTTCGTTGGGCAATCCCCCGGTAGGTGCTAGGAAGAAAATCACAACAAAAGATTCTCATGAGGAGACCGACCGATGCTCAAACATGAATATGCAGCCAAGTGCTTGATTAGCGGTACAGGAAATGCACATGGCTAAATGGGCGTGACTTTTGGCTGAGGATGATCAGTTACTAAGAAAACCGTCTTCACAAATTTTCTGCTCAAAAGGAGGAGCCTAGGTGGTACTTTCTTTGCAAAGTACCACACTGGACATAAATACGAATGTTGAAGCTGGTCTCAAAATAATGAATGGATTGAGCTAGCATTTGGTGGAGGATGGTTATTTCGGCATAGGAAAGCACTGCAGAAAATGGATACCATTTGGACATGCCAAAGTGGTACTTCCTTCACAAAGTGTTTTTCTGAACAGAACAGGAAAATAAATAATTTTGAATTATTTTTGAATTAGGCAAGGAAGGTTTTTTACATATTTGACGAAGATATGACCCAAAGAATTTATGCGGTTTTTTTGGGAATTTTGGGAATGATAGAAATATAGGTTGCTTCACAACCTAGGGCAAAAACTGCCACATGGACATGACACATAGGCAAAACTGATGAGGTGGCGCCTAGTCATAGCAACCCACCACAATTTACATGGTTATGACCATCTATATTGGTCATGATCAGCTAGAAATAAGGCAGCGGACTAGTGCTATCTGCTTTTTGACCATTTCGTGTAAGGAAATTACGACCTTTCTGACCAAAATGGTCGTTATAGTTTAGGGCTTGGAGCCCCCCGAACAGCTTCTGACCAATTAGTCTGAAATGGTCATAGATCTATGACCAATTCTTCCAGGGCCACTGACATAAGGTCACTAGTTAACATATTTTTTGTAGTGGTCGTGCCGAGACACCACGTGATGATCGAGTGTGATAAGCTCTACATTCACATACAACAAGTGCAAGCCAGTTTTGCACACGCATAATACTCGGGTTAAACTTGACGAGCCTAGCATATGCAGATATGGCCTCAGAACTCTAAGACCAAAAGGTCGAACGTGAATCATATAGTAGATATGATCAACATAGTGATGTTCACCATTCAAACTACTCCATCTCACGTGATGATCGGACATGGTTTGGTTGATTTGGATCACATGATCACTTAGATGACTAGAGAGATGTCTGTCTAAGTGGGAGTTCTTAAGTAATATGATTAATTGAACTTAAATTTATCATCAACTTAGTACCTGATAGTATTTTGCTTGTCTATGTTTGTTGTAGATAGATGGCTCGTGTTGTTGTTCCGTTGAATTTTAATGCGTTCCTTGAGAAAGCTAAGTTGAAAGATGATGGTAGCAATTACATGGACTGGGTCCGTAACTTGAGGATTATCCTCATTGCTGCACAAAAGAATTACGTCCTAGAAGCACCGCTGGGTGCCAGGCCTGCTGCAGATGCAACTGACGATGTTAAGAACGTCTGGCAGAGCAAAGCTGATGACTACTCGATAGTTCAGTGTGCCATGCTTTAAGGCTTAGAATTGGGACTTAAAAGATGTTTTGAACATCATGGAGCATATGAGATGTTCCAAGAGTTGAAGTTAATATTTCAAGCAAATGCCCAAGTTGAGAGATATGAAGTCTCCAACAAGTTCTACAGCTGCAAAATGGAGGAGAATAGTTCTGTCAGTGTTGGGGATATAACTATTAGGTATGACCCGCCCAGGAGGGGCGGAGTTACACCTATGAAGACTCTTGAAGCCTAGGACAAGCTTGAAGATGGCGGTTCAGTTAAAGGCCCAAATCCCAAAGGCGACTTAAGGCCCGTAGAGATAAACCGCCATATATACGTGACTTGTATTGTAAGGCAAGAATAGTTAGAGACCGAGCTGGACACTGTTTATGAGCCGTCCGGGACTCTATGAGCCGCTGGGTGTCGACCTCTGTATATAAAGGGATGACCCGGCGGCGGTTCAGGGCAAGTAAGATCAGATCGAGAGCTAGATCAAGCGATTCCACTCCCTAGTAATCGAGACATAAGCAATCCCACTCAAACTGGATCTTAGGCTTTTACCTTCACCGTAAGGGGCCGAACCAGTATAAACCCCGTGTCCTTTGTCCCGATTAACCCCTTTAAGCTTCCTAGTTGCGATGGCTCCACGACTAGGTCCTTTCACTAGGACATCTGATGTGACAATTCCATGACAGTAGGCACCCGCCATGGGGCCAGCGCACGGTGGATTTGAATCTTGAAGGGCAGCTTCAAAGGGCGCAAGGGATACGTTGTGGGTCAGGTGACCAATAGTCGTCGCGGCAAGGTCTACATCGACGACGCAGGCTGGGGCCCCGACGCCGGCTCAATTGAGTATGGGTACCGGGCCCCCTTCGGCGGAATCCACGTCTTCATCGGCAAGATCGGCGAATTGGGCCCTGAGCCGGACATCTGCACCGACCTCGTTGAGACGGCTTAGCGTGCGAGACCCGCCCGGGCTTAGCCTTCTATGAAGCGTGCCTTTGTGGGATGCATCCACGGAGGAGAACTTCCTGAAGGATTTGTGACGGCCGGTGAGACAACCATCTACTCTGATGTCGAGTCGTCTAAGGGTGAGACAGATTCGTTGTATCAATTACAAGACGGCGGGCTTGGGGGCTGTTCCGATGGCAGTAGTATTCCAGATCTCCTTGAACCACCGAGCAGAGTTGGGATCTTCATGGCTGGCACGCAACCCATTCAAAACTCCACAACTGCAGCAGCGGTAACCTCTGAGTCAGCGGCAGCCGGGGCAGGAAGCCCTGTGCGCCCGCCGGCTCTGGTGCTGATGGATCTCATGGATAAGATGACAGCTCTGTTAACCGCCGCAGTCAACCCGGCGGATCAAGCTCAACATGATGCAGAAGTGGCGCAGTTAAAACAATATATAGTGCATGCTAAGGAAGACCTGACGGCGGAAGATGTCAGGATGACCGCAGAGCGGGCGGCTTTGGACGCTCAGGCTCAACAGATTCAGTTGCAGGCTTTCCAACTCACGATGGTTCAGAACGCATCAAACGAGGTCATGAGGAGAAGGTATCATAAGAGTCAATCCCGTCTGCCTCCGGTTTATGATCCTCGAAACCTCTTCTGAACGCCCGGGGCAGGGCCCAGTAACCCACCGGAAGTAAATCGGGTCGCAATACCCGGGGCTGGGACGCCGGTTCAGCCATGTACGATGGAGCCACCCCAGATGAATACTGCTTCGCCTCAGTATATATCAACACCACCGGGTCATTATTCTAACCCTTTGGAGAACATGGTTGATGCGGCGGCATGGTTGGCGACTCTCTCGGTAGAGGGCGACTCTCCGACGGCGGTTGAAACTCGTAGGATCAGGGAGCTTCTTCAGACGGCTTTTGCACAGCAGGAGGCATACCCATATAGGCGGGACAAGATTCATTCAACCCCTCGTCCAAGCCGGAGCCCGAGTTATAGCTGGCACATGGACTCAGCAGCCGTTTCAAGCAACGCCCGGCGCCGTGACTAGCCATGCGAGCATGACCCGGCGTGTGATGAAGCTCTTAACTTTGTTGATCAGGACAGACTACGTCAAGAGGCTGAGTGGGTGGCTCAGCAGGCGGTTGTGCAGGCGGCTCAGCGGGCGGCTTACCAGCCTTTTCCGGTTTATCCGACGACATCTACTGAGGTAGGTGTGACCA
Source organism: Triticum aestivum (assembly GCF_018294505.1). Classification (NCBI taxonomy): domain Eukaryota; kingdom Viridiplantae; phylum Streptophyta; class Magnoliopsida; order Poales; family Poaceae; genus Triticum; species Triticum aestivum. The sequence continues at coordinate 491,919,325 of NC_057810.1, forward strand.
CTAGGACCAGAGGTATCCCGTGTCTGGTGCCGGCTCTGCGTAACGAGCGTTTGCCCAAGGATTTCAAGGGGCCTTGAAAGGTTCCTAATTACACGGCTGATTTACAGCTTGGGCATGGATTGAAATCTATGAGATGGCTATGGAATTACTGGAAGTCAGTGATGCTGTGATGGCCAAGTATTTCACCATGATGTTGGATGGGACTGTCCGCACTTGGTTGAAGGGGCTGCTGCCTAATTCCACTTTTCATGGGCGTAGCTAAAAGTCCGGTTCATTCAGAACTTCAAAGATACGTGCAAGCAGCCCATGTCAATTGTGGATTTGAATAATTGCAAGCAAGAGGAGGGAGAGTCCATGACCCATTGGGTGCGCTAGGTCAAGGCCATAATACATTTGTCTGATAAGATGGATGCCGTGTCTGCAGTCTTAATGTTGGAGAAAATTGCCGTTTTACGCCTCTAAAGATGAAGCCGGGGTGGCTCAAGCACGATTGTAATGACATGGGCCAGCTGATGGCGGCTCTAGTCAAATACGCTGATTCTGATAGTACCAAGGATCTCGAGTCTGATGATGAGAAGACAGGGAAGGGAAAGAAGAACGGCAACGCCAAGGGTCCTTAGCATAACCCGGCAAATCAAGGAGGTAATAATAAACACTAGATCATCGATGGCGCGCGTTGCCGCGCCCATCTATTTTTCAATATAATGGTGGGAAATTTGATAAATATGTGATGGCATGGAATATTGATGTTAAATACAAAATAAGTTACATAGAATTTAAGGACAATGAACTTAAAATTTTGGAATAGGAGAACGGAGCACGATAGTGTAATCTGTGTACTGTAGTTGTAAGATCAGTCTCTAAAATCTGATTCCAACCTGCTAGGTATGGTAAAAAGACGTTGTACAATCAGCATTAAATAATCTCCCTTAGCACTGAAATCAGAAACACACACATCAACTTGTCTTGTTCTTGATTTTACTGCATTGACAGTTTATCAATTGATTGATTGATAGATAAGATGTAATCAAAGGGATCATCACATTACTTCACAATATCTGGGAAGGTCATTCTTAACCATCTTGAGAAATGTTAGATTAACCTTCACTATTTTATGATAAAAACTTCAGGGCATAATCTCAATTAGATCAGTATGGGTCTTTTTTATTATCATGTACTTTGCATAATCTGTCCAACTAAATACTGAATTTATGTGACCTTGTAAAATTAGAAGGGATTTTGATGATGTTATTTAAGAAAATAAGAGACATAATTAGGCTAATAACATGAATAGTGAAAAAAAGGCAATCCACCAAAAGGTATTGATTTTACTTTATAACTTGAACACCACATAGGGAACTTCTGACAAAAGTTTCTAAACCACCTAAAAATGCTCGCTTTTGTAGTACTTTCATAATAATACGTCATGTCTGCATTCATGTTTAGCTTCAGGGGATCGGTGTAAAAGGCATATTATGAAATCATAATGCACTATGCATCATTGCAGCAGAAGGAGGATGCCTGCAGCCCAATAACATTTATGTTATTTGCCTGGTCATTAAGGACAGTAAAATATATGTTATAAGTGAACTGTGCACAACTTTATAGTCGAATCTGATACTTCTATAACCTATATGACCAAGCAAAAATGCAGGGTAATAATACACTTACCACTCTAAGCTCTGAATCTAGCACCATTTACACAAATTGAATACTTAAATGTCTAGAAATTATAAGCTCGAGAAATTTCTGGCTAACTATACACTGATATGATGGCATCTATTTTATTGTCAAAAGTAGTAGTTTCCCCTACCGGAGCACCTTTTGCAAGGTATAATCAGATTCTCCATCTCTTAATTCAAATGCATGTCTCATATATTCCCGAATTCAACTGTCCAAATTTTAAGAAGCGAACAACTCCGGCAGCTCTTGAGCCAACACATTGTACCTGAAACATAAATGGTATGGTAAGTTGATATGAACATCTGTTACATCAATGGACTATGGAGGTTAATGGCATATGCTGTACTGAGTCCATGATGTACTCCTCGGCTCTTCGCACATAGAGAATAAAGACCGTTGAGCACAATGGTTCCTCTTGTGCATTGCATCAAACACATGACATGTATACTGTCAAAGAAATCAAATTCTGGATAGCTTCAAGAACACAGGGCACAAAAGGTTAATTGGGAAGATGGTTTGCTTGAGCAAAGCTAGCCACCGCGCGCCGTGGCTGCCGTTGCCCCGCTTGTCGGATGATCAGTGCACGGAGCACCAGTGAAAGCTTCACCATCAATATATTTATGTTACAGACCTTTTTTTGCAGGAAAATATTCCAGACCTTATTTCTGTGAAACAAATAACTAAGCATACTTTGTATCATTTGAACATTGTTTAAAGAAGTAGAGAGGGGATCGGACCATATAAGTTGATTTCAGTAGGCTTCCCACTGCTGGCCACCACTGTCGATACAAGATGTAAGATCGAGCATGATAGTACAACCTTCCCGTCCTCCTTGGCTCCACCTCCAAGCCGCTAAGAGAAGCTCAAAGCATTGCGCTTCCATAACAATGAACGGCGAGGTGGTGCAGGAGGCCTGCGCTGTGCTGCTGGAGTGCGTGCTAGGGCTTCGACTACCTGGCCATCAGGAAACGTAGAAATTAGTCATGAAAAAAGCAAGATGGAGAATTAGGCAACCAGGTAGAGGTTGCCCTGCATCACGAAGAGGTACTTCCCTACCCTGGCGACTGATGACTGCCCTGCCACCAGCCCACCACCAGCGATGGCGAAGACCCTGGCGCAGGGACCCATCACGAGGACCCGGTTGATCCTTCATCATCGCACCGTGGTCTGCATACAGCCGCCAAAACCTCCATCTGTCCCCTGTCCGGGATCGATCTTAGCTGCGAGGCGCGGTCAGCGTCCTCCATTATCTCCCTCGTCCCGCGCCCACCGGTTGAATGGATTGCCCCCAAATGCTAGGTTCTATAGATCGACTCGCGACCCACATCCCACATTGGATACCCTCGATCGATTGCTGCTGGATCCTCTCGATCCAGTGGTACTGGATACCCTCGCGCCCGGCGCTTATAGCTTGGATCCACTGGTGCCTCGCCTGGATCCATACACTGGCCACCCACATTGAAGCCGCGTCGGCCGCATCGAGCGCCGCCATCCCCTCTCTGTAGAACGATCCTTCGAGACGGAGCGGTACTTGTTTTTTTTGACAAAAGGAGACGGAGCAGCACTCGCTGTGAGGTTCGTTTGTTGCGTTGGGCCCAAGCAGGGAAAACGGGACGGATGCAGCACAATTAACCAGAGTGGTCAGAAAAAGCTACGGGAGCAGCTGCCCTTGCGACATTTAGCCCACTTCGCGATTAAGGTACAGCTAACTGAAGATCCAGCAGTGAAGAATGCTAAGTTAATGAAATCCAACGGCCAGAAACATATAATTAGTGAGAGGGCAGGGATTAGGTGCAGTTTTACTGTTCTTAATAAGGCTGATGGTAGCTTGGAGTTTGCGGCTAACACCAATGCGCAGGGCAACAATCAACGACGTAAGGGGAGGCCACCTCCTCGGTCTAGCGGGTCAAGCCCCATGCTTGAGTAGTTGTTGTATGAGCCCTGTCCGAGACACGACACCCCACAGAAGCTGGCCACTCACATATGGAAGGACTGCACGATCATGAAGGCTTTCAAGAATTCCAACACGTTCGACGGTAATTGTCGGTGTTCTGGGAACATGGGTCCCCAGACTTGCCTGCCTGTGGCCTGCGGCGTGGCTCAAGCAGTGGCCCAGTACGACCCGTCTCCATCAACCCAAGCTCAAGACCCTCGCGAGGGGCCAAGCCTCGCGGGGCGGACGATGCAAGGCTTCCTCAAGGGCGGCCTCATCAGGCGGGCTCACGAGGAGGTGGAGAGATCAAGGCAAGGAGTGCCTCGTGAGGTGCTCGTGATGCAAGCCATGGCGATCGATACCAGGCGGGCGCCAGCCACAGCAGTGTCCTCGTTTCCTCTTTGGTGCAATGGGGGCAAGCGCAGGCGCGGAGTACCGAGGCATCAACCAAAGGTTTCCCTATCGGTGCAACGAGACCAACACCAGCAGGACGGCAGGACGGAGTTCATCGTGGAGCCCAAGACGACGTCATCACTAGTGCCTTTGGTAGTCGAATACCAACTTTAGTCAGGTAACTTGTACTAGCTGTTCCCCTTGAAAATGGCCGTGTTTGGCTCCCTTCCCGCTCAATATTTGGGAAGAGGACCAGGGCCCCTATAAATAGAGATAGCCACCACCATAGAGAGAGGAGATTTCATCGAGAGCTAATCGAATCCATCCCAAGTAGAACACCGCACCAGCTCAAGAACACCCCTCACGAGGTTGTTCTTCATCTATACTATTCATCATCAGCCCCAGAGGCAATTCACCACACCACACACTGGATTAGGGTATTACACCATAACGGTGGCCCGAACCAGTATAGACCTTGTGTCCCTTGTGTTGTTCATCGTGTAGCTTAGATTCGCGATGAGGCTTTGGGGCGTGGGTCTGTAGGGAGAAGATCTTCGTGCGCACCCCAGAGTTCGAACCTTAAGGGTTTTGCCGGAACCCGATATCCGACATCTGGCACGCGAGGTAGGGGTGTGCCGGAATTTTCTTTCTGCGGTTCTGCGTTCCATCAATTCATCGCATCCATGGCGGATGCTCGCCGAGCTCACGCCGAGCGTCGGGCTGCTCTCGCCGCCCGCGTCGCCCAGACGGCTCCCGTCGGTGGGCCTCCTCGTTGTTCTCCACCGCCTGCCGCCAATGCCGCCACCAGCCCAGCGGGGAACGAGCAGCAAGTGTCGTCGTTGCATCCCTCGGTGCAGCGGGAAGGCCACACCGCTACTCCGTCGCTAACTCCAGCTGGTTCATCGTCTCATGTTCGTCGCGCTCCCACGGACGCACACGCCACGTTGCTCCTAGCACGTGAGCTCCTGCACTACCACCCCATTGACGACCTCTATGAGGAGTGGCTCGCTCGCATCACCGAGCTCGTCAGTGCCGTAGGGGCTCTCCTGCGTCGTCCCTCTCACTGCCTCGCCCTCCGTCCTGCATGGGTGATGCAGCTTAGGAGGCGCCTCCGCCACCTCCTCCCCAAGAAGGTGCCCTGGCCCCAAGGGGCGCGGCCCCTGGACAAGACCTACTGCCTCCAGCGCCCGCGCGACAAGAAAGGAGCTGCCAGGAAATCCCTCATCCTCAAGTAGGCGCTCGCGTCCTCCCTGCTCCAGCATGTCAAGACCACATCCCTGCACCAGCATGTCAAGACCCCGCGCTGCCCCTGGCGGCGGTGCGCGGGAATCTCCAAGAGCAATCCCGCGTCTGCAAAGAGCTCCGGTGGCCACCGCAGGCTGTCGCGCCTTTACCACCGAGCTACGCAGTGTCGCCTGGCCGGGCAAGTTCAAGCCAGATGTGCCTCCTCGCTACGACGGCACTGCCGACCCCGCGGAGTTCCTGCAGCTCTAAGAGCTGGGCATCGAGGCGGCCAACAGAGACGAAAAGGTCATGGCGAACTGGTTTCCCATGGCGCTCAAGGATGGTGCCCGCACCTAGCTCCTGAACCTGCCTCCCGGCTCGATCTCCTCTTGGGACGAGATGCGAAGCCGCTTCATCGCCAACTTCCAGGGCACTCGCGACCGTCCTCCAGTCGTGGGTGACCTGCGCCGCATCAAGTAGCAGCCGGGAGAGACCTTGCAGAAGTACATCCAGCATTTCAATAGCGCTCGCCTCAAGATTCCCTAGGTGACCGAGGAGGCCATTATCTCAGCGTTCTCTGACGGCGTCCGCAGCGTCAATATGAAGGAGGAGCTCGCCATCCATGAGGATCTGTGCACATCCTTGGAGTTGTTCAACCGGGCGACCAAGTGCGCAAGAGCTGAGGAGGGGCGCCTCTCTCTCCTCGAGCTTCCAGCTGCTGACCCAGAAGAGATGAAAGCCAAGGCCAAGGACATGAAGCGCAAAGGAGCAGCCATACTCGCAGCAGAACCAGACACAAAGCACGGCAGGGACCAGCCGGAGTCGTCCAAGGGCAACGGATTCTGCGCCTACCACAATCTCTACACCCACAACACCAACGAATGCCAGGAGCTCAGAGCCGTTCAAGAAGGACGCATCGGTCGACGCCCTGTGCGCAACAACTGGGGCTATGGTCGAGGAGGAGGAAGAGGTGGAGGACGATGGGACGACCGAGGCCCTTGCCAGGAGTGGCGTGACCGACCTCGCGAGGATCACTGGCAGGACCAGCCTCGCGAGGGGGCTTGGAGGGGTCAGCCTCGCGAGGATCGCTCGCAGGGCAACACAGGCCTTCCACCTCTGCCACCATCGCCAAGAAGGAATGATGGCCACCACCAGGACGAGGGGGCTGGGGGCTTCTAGGAGCCACGTGCTATCACTTGCATCTTGGGCGGCGCCCAGGCCCCAGCCTCTTAGCGCATCTTCATGCAGTTTGCTCACGGGGTGAACGCAGTCCTTCCCATGCTCGAGCCCACGCGCCCTCTCAGGTGGTCCACATGCGCCATGACATTCAGATCAGCGGATCAGCTCAAGTATGCGGCTACAGCTGGCGTCCTCCCAATGCTTTGTTCCCGAGTCATCAGCAATGTGCAAGTTACCAGGACCCTCATCGATGGCGGCGCAGGACTCAACGTTCTGTCCATCGAGGCTTTCTACAACCTACAAGTGCCTTATGATCAACTCCAGCCAACCAGCCGAGTCGCGTCTCAGGAGCGCTTCTGGCCTTCGCGCGTGGGACGCTGCGAGGGTCCGCTGCACAGCTACGTTCGCATGCCTTTTGTTCTGTCAAACGCGGCTGCCACTCACCAGCGTCTTCTACGGAGCATTCTGGCAGCTCAGGAGGCCAGACACCACGCGGTCCTAGCGGAGGTGGAGATGGTCCTCGAGGAGCCGCCCAGACCCCCAGAGCCTCCCGAGGCTCAGGGCTCCGGTGGCTCGTGAGGATCGGCCCCTTCACCGCGCATCGTCAGCTACTTAAGCACCCGCTCTACAATGGTATCAGGTGACATCTTTCGAGTTCATTTCTGCTGGGAGCGCCCTCAGGGCTGCATTATTCCCAGGTCGCGTGGGTCTGTCCCTGAGGCATGTATCCCTTTTGCTTATGTCTTTAGTTTACCTTGCTTTGGGCGCCCCTCGGGCTACATTATCCCTAAGCCGCTCAGGCCTGACCCAATGGCATGTATCCTTCCTGCATCTATCTAAGCTGATTTGCCTTTCATGCTTAACCTGCTTGTGATAATCTCCTGCTCGATTGACACCTACCTCTGGAGCCACTCGCGCTGGCACGACGCTTGTGCATGGGTCCGTCCCTGCAACATCGAAAAATCTAAGCAGTCGAGGTCTGGCCCGCGGCAGCCCCGCAAGCGTCACCTCACCAAGCCCTCAGTGCCCTCACCACTCTCTCGGAGCAACCAACTGCCGGCCGGCAATCATAATGGCAACCCTTGCTTTTCTCGTGTTTGTTTACAGGGACTACCTGAGGCGTAAAACGGGAGGCATCGCGAGCTCTGTCCTTCTCTTACTCGTGTGATTTGCTTGTGTGTTAAAAGGGGGGCGCCTGAGCATCACGACTTAGGAGCTCTTACTGGCTCTCCAGCCCTCACCCCCTGACCTTGTCCACGGCATCGCGACCTGGCATACCAGCGGCAGCTATGCTCGCTCAAGGGCCGGGACCTAAGGACGTAGAGCACGAAGGAGAGTACGGGGAAGAGAGGGGAAGCTCACGAAGGCCTAGCCCAGCTACATCCCAGCTACAGGCATGCAAGTCTGGCGCCTCACGAAGGATCTACCCCTGCTTTCCAGATAAGTCTCGCCCCTGGAATAGCTAATTGACGCGACACGAAACCTCCACCCAATACGGCTCTGTGACAGCGACGTTGCCTTCCTTTCTCACCCTTCGACGGCTGCTTGCGCGCTAAAGGGGACCTCCTGAGCATCACGCCTCAGGGGATCTTACCGGACCTCGGGCCGCTACCCTCCTGGCCTTGACCACGGCATCGCGACCTGGCGTACCAGCGATAGCTGAAGCCTGCCTGGGGACCGGGACCTGTCAGCGTAGAGCGCCAAGTCGTTGTGAGGTTAGAAAGGGGGAGCCAAGCCAGAACAGGACAAGCATTTGCACCACTTCATAATCAGGATAATATCAACAAAAGACATTGCAGACACTTTACATGCCCCCACGGGGTACTTTCTCATTTCCTCGCAGGGAACAAAAGGTGCGAATCCTAAGGAGCCCTAACTACACGCGCCCTCATAGCCGACACCATCATCAACACTGGGCCACGAGGGGCCGGCGCCAACCCCTGAAGGAAATATGCCCTAGAGGCAATAATAAAGTTATTATTTATTTCCTCATATCATGATAAATGTTTCTTATTCATGCTAGAATTGTATTAACCGGAAACATAATACATGTGTGAATACATAGACAAACTTAACGTCACTAGTATGCCTCTACTTGACTAGCTCATCAATCAAAGATGGTTGTGTTTCCTAACCACAGACATGTGTTGTCATTTGATTAACGGGATCACATCATTAGAAGAATGATGTGATTGACTTGACCCATTCCGTTAGCTTAGCACTTGATCATTTAGTATGTTGCTATTTCTTTCTTCATGACTTATACAAAGTTCCTATAACTATGAGATTATGCAACTCCCGCTTACCGGAGGAACACTTTGTGTCCTACCAAACATCACAACGTAACTGGGTGATTATAAAGGATCTCTATAGGTGTCTCCAAAGGTACATGTTGAGTTGGCGTATTTCGATATTAGGTTTTGTCACTCCGATTGTCGGAGAGGTATCTCTGGGCCCTCTCGGTAATGCACATCACTATAAGCCTTGCAAGCAACGTAGCTAATGAGTTAGTTACGGAATGATGCATTACGTAACGAGTAAAGAGACTTGCCGGTAACGAGATTGAACTAGGTATTGGATACCGACGATAGAATCTCGGGCAAGTAACATACCGACGACAAAGGGAACAACGTATCTTGTTATACGGTTTGACTGATAAAGATCTTTGTAGAATATGTAGGAGCCAATATGAGCATCCAGGTTCCGCTATTGGTTATTGACCGAAAACAGTTCTAGGTCATGTCTACATAGTTCTCGTACCCGTAAGGTCCGCACGCTTAACGTTACGATGACAATTATATTATGAGTTTATAAGTTTTGATGTACCGAAGGTTGTTCGGAGTCCCGAATGTGATCACAGACATGACGAGGAGTCTCAAAATGGTTGAGACATAAAGATTGATATATTGGAAGCCTATATTTGGATATCAGAATCGTTCCGGGTGAAATCGGGATTTTACCGGAGTACCGAGGGGTTACTGGAACCCCCCCGGGGATTAATGGGCCTACATGGGCCCTAGTGGAGAGGAAGAGAGGAGGAAAGGGGCTGGCCGCGCCCCCTCCCCCCTTGTCCGAATAGGACAAGGAGAGGGGGGCGGCGCCCCCCCTTTCCTTCCCCTCTTCCTCCTCCTCCCCCCTTCTCCTTCTCCAACTAGGAAAGAAGGGAGTCCTACTCCTGCTAGGAGTAGGACTCCCCCTTGGTGCTCCCTCCTTGGCCGACCGCCCCCTCCCCCTTGGCTCCTTTATATACGGGGGCAGGGGGGCACCCCATGACACACAAGTTGATCTTCGTGATCGTCCCTTAGCCGTGTGCGGTGCCCCCCTCCACCATATTCCACCTCGGTCATATTGTTGCGGTGCTTAGGCGAAGCCCTGCGTCGGTAGAACATCATCACCGTCACCATGCCGTCGTGCTGACGGAACTCATCCCCGACACCCTGCTGGATCGGAGTCCGGGGATCGTCATCGAGCTGAACATGTGCTGAACTCGGAGGTGCCATGCATTCTGTACTTGGATCGGTCAGATCGTGAAGACGTACAACTACATCAACCGCGTTGTTCTAACGCTTCCGATTTTGGTATACGAGGGTACGTGGACAATACTCTCCCCTCTTGTTGCTATGCATCTCCATGATCTTGTGTGTGCGTAGGATTTTTTTGAAATTACTACGTTCCCCAACAGTGGCATCCGAGCCAGGTTTTATGCGTAGATGCATATGCACGAGTAGAACACAAGTGAGTTGTGGGCGATACAAGTCATACTGCTTACCAGCATGCCATACTTTGGTTCAGCGGTATTGTGAGATGAAGCGGCCCGGACCGACATTACGCGTATGCTTACGCGAGACTGGTTTCACCGTTACGAGCACTCGTGCTTAAAGGTGACTGGCGGGTGTCTGTCTCTCTCACTTTAGTTGAACCGAGTGTGGCTATGCTCGGTCCTTGCGAAGGTTAAAACAACACTAACTTGACGAACTATCATTGTGGTTTTGATGCGTAGGTAAGAATGGTTCTTGCTCAGCCCGTAGCAGCCACGTAAAATTTGCAACAACAAAGTAGAGGACGTCTAACTTGTTTTTGCAAGGCATGTTGTGATGTGATATGGTCAAGACGTGATGCTATATTTTATTGTATGAGATGATCATGTTTTGTAACCGAAGTTATCGGCAACTGGCAGGAGCCATATGGTTGTCGCTTTATTGTATGAAATGCAAACACCCTGTAATTGCTTTACTTTATCACTAAGCGGTAGCGATAGTCGTAGAAACAATAGATGGCGTAAACGACAATGATGCTACGATGGAGATCAAGGTGTCGTGCCGGTGACGATGGTGATCACGACGGTGCTTCGGAGATGGAGATCACAAGCACAAGATGATGATGGCCATATCATATCTCTTATATTGATTACATGTGATGTTTATCCTTTATGCATCATATCTTGCTTTGATTGACGGTAGCATTTTAAGATGATCTCTCACTAAATTATCAAGAAGTGTTCTCCCTGAGTATGCACCGTTGCGAAAGTTCTTCGTGTTGAGACACCACGTGATGATCGGGTGTGATAGGCTCTACGTTCAAATACAACGGGTGCAAAATAGTTGCACACGCGGAATACTCAGGTTAAACTTGATGAGCCTAGCATATACAGATATGGCCTCGGAACACGGAGACCAAAAGGTTGAACGTGAATCATATAGTAGATATGATCAACATAGTGATGTTCACCATTGAAACTATCTCATGTGATGATCGGACATGGTTTGGTTGATTTGGATCACGTGATCACTTAGATGACTAGAGAGATGTCTGTCTAAGTGGGAGTTCTTAAGTAATATGATTAATTGAACTTAAATTTATCATGAACTTAGTACCTGATAGTATTTTGCTTGTCTATGTTTGTTGTAGATAGATGGCTCGTGCTGTTGTTCCGTTGAATTTTAATGCGTTCCTTGAGAAAGCTAAGTTGAAAGATGATGGTAGCAATTACACGGACTGGGTCCGTAACTTGAGGATTATCCTCATTGCTGCACAGAAGAATTATGTCCTAGAAGCACCACTAGGTGCCAGGCCTGCTGCAGATGCAACTGACGACGTTAAGAATGTCTGGCAGAGCAAAGCTGATGACTACTCGATAGTTCAGTGTGCCATGCTTTACGGCTTAGAACCGGGTCTTCAACGATGTTTTGAACGTCATGGAGCATATGAGATGTTCCAGGAGTTGAAGTTAATATTTCAAGCAAATGCCCGGATTGAGAGATATGAAGTCTCCAATAAGTTCTATAGCTGTAAGATGGAGGAGAATAGTTCTATCAGTGAACACATACTCAAAATGTCTGGGTATAATAATCACTTGATTCAACTGGGAGTTAATCTTCCTGATGATAGTGTCATTGACAGAATTCTTCAATCACTGCCACCAAGCTACAAGAGCTTCGTGATTTACTATAATATGCAAGGGATGGACAAGACTATTCCCGAGCTCTTCGCGATTCTAAAGGCTGCGGAGGTAGGAATCAACAGGGAGCATCAAGTGTTGATGGTCAATAAGACCACCAGTTTCAAGAAAAAGGTGCAAAGGGAAGAAGAAGGGGAACTTCAAGAAGAACAACAAACAAGTTGCTGCTCAAGAGAAGAAACCCAAGTCTGGACCTAAGCCTGAGACGGAGTGCTTCTACTGCAAGCAGACTGGACACTGGAAGCGGAACTGCCCCAAGTATTTGGCAGATAATAAGGATGGCAAAGTGAACAAAGGTATATGTGATATACATGTTATTGATGTGTACCTTACTAATGCTCGCAGTAGCACCTGGGTATTTGATACTGGTTCTATTGCTAATATTTGCAACTCGAAACAGGGACTACGGATTAAGCAAAGATTGGCTAAGGACAAGGTGACGATGCGCGTGGGAAATGGTCCCAAAGTCGATGTGATCGCGGTCGGCATGCTACCTCTACATCTACCATCGGGATTAGTTTTAGACCTAAATAATTGTTATTTGGTGCCAGCGTTAAGCATGAACATTATATCTGGATCTTGTTTGATGCGAGACGGTTATTCATTTAAATCAGAGAATAATGGTTGTTCTATTTATATGAGTAATATCTTTTATGGTCATGCACCCTTGAAGAGTGGTCTATTTTTATTGAATCTCGATAGTAGTGATACACATATTCATAATGTTGAAGCCAAAAGATGCAGAGTTGATAACGATAGTGCAACTTATTTGTGGCACTGCTGTTTAGGTCATATCGGTGTAAAGCACATGAAGAAACTCCATACTGATGGACTTCTGGAATCACTTAATTATGAATCACTTGGTACTTGCAAACCGTGCCTCATGTGCAAGATGACTAAAACGCCGTTCTCCGGAACTATGGGGCGAGCAACTGATTTATTGGAAATCATACATACTGATGTATGTGGTCCAATGAATATTGAAGCCCGCGGCGGGTATTGTTATTTTCTCACCTTCACAGATGATTTGAGCAGATATGCGTATATCTATTTGATGAAACACAATTCTGAAACATTTGAAAAGTTCAAAGAATTTCAGAGTGAAGTGGAAAATCATCGTAACAAGAAAATAAAATTTCTACGGTCTGATCGTGGAGGAGAATATTTGAGTTACGAGTTTGGTTTACATTTGAAACAATGTGGAATAGTTTCGCAACTCACGCCACCTGGAACACCACAATGAAATGGTGTGTCCGAACGTCGTAATCGTACTTTACTAGATATGGTGCGATCTATCATGTCTTTTACTGATTTACCGCTGTCGTTTTGGGGTTATGCTTTAGAGAAGGCCGCATTCACGTTAAATAGGGCACCATCGAAATCCGTTGAGACGACGCCTTATGAACTGTGGTTTGGCAAGAAACCAAAGTTGTCGTTTCTTAAAGTTTGGGGCTGCGATGCTTATGTGAAGAAACTTCAACCAGATAAGCTCGAACCCAAATCGGAGAAAAGTGTCTTCATAGGATACCCAAAACAGACTATTGGGTACACCTTGTATCACAGATCTGAAGGCAAGATTTTCGTTGCTAAATTCGGATCCTTTCTAGAGAAGGAGTTTCTCTCGAAAGAAGTGAGTGGGAGGAAAGTAGAACTTGATGAGGTAACTGTACCTACTCCCTTGTTGGAAAGTAGTTCATCACAAGAACCGGTTCCTGTGACAACTACACTAATCAGTGAGGAAGCTAATGATATTGATCATGAAACTTCAGATCAAGTTGCTACTGAACCTCGTAGGTCTACCAGAGTAAGATCCGCACCAGAGTGGTATGGTAATCCTATTCTGGAAGTCATGTTACTTGACCATGGCGAACCTACAAACTATGAGGAAGCGATGATGAGCCCAGATTCCGCAAAATGGCTTGAAGCCATGAAATCTGAGATGGGATCCATGTATGAGAACAAAGTATGGACTTTGGTTGACTTGCCCGATGATCGGCAAGCCATCGAGAATAAATGGATCTTCAAGAAGAAGACTAACACTGATGGTAATGTAACTGTCTACAAAGCTCGACTTGTTGCGAAAGGTTTTCGACAAGTTCAAGGGGTTGACTACGATGAGACTTTCTCACCCGTAGCGATGCTTAAGTCTATCCGAACCATGTTAGCAATTGCCACATTTTATGATTATGAAATTTGGCAAATGGATGTCAAAAATGCTTTTCTGAATGGATTTCTAGAAGAAGAGTTGTATATGACGCAATCGGAAGGTTTTGTCAATCCAAAAGGTGCTAACAAAGTGTGCAAGCTCCAGCGTTCCAGTTATGGACTGGTGCAAGCATCTCGGAGTTGGAATAAATGCTTTGATAGTGTGATCAAAGCATATGGTTTTATACAGACTTTTGGAGAAGCCTGTATTTACAAGAAAGTGAGTGTGAGCTCTGTAGCATTTCTGATATTATATGTAGATGACATATTGTTAATTGGAAATGATATAGAATTTCTGGATAGCATAAAGGGATACTTGAATAAAAGTTTTTCAATGAAAGACCTCGGTGAAGCTGCTTACATATTGGGCATCAAGATCTATAGAGATATATCAAGACGCTTAATTGGACTTTCACAAAGCACATACCTTGATAAAGTTTTGAAAAAGTTCAAAATGGATCAGGCAAAGAAAGGGTTCTTGCCTGTATTACAAGGTGTGAAGTTGAGTCAGACTCAATGCCTGACCATAGCAGAAGATAGAGAGAAAAGTTGTTCCCTATGCTTCAGCCATAGGCTCTATCATGTATGCAATGCTGTGTACCAGACCTGACGTATGCTTAGCAATAAGCTTGGCAGGTAGGTACCAGAGTAATCCAGGAGTGGATCAATGGACAGCGGTCAAGAATATCCTGAAATACCTGAAAAGGACTAAGGACATGTTTCTCATTTATGGAGGTGACAAAGATCTAGTCGTAAATGGTTACGTCGATGCAAGCTTTGACACTAATCAGGACGATTCTAAATCGCAAACCGGATACGTGTTTTTATTAAACGATGGAGCTGTAAGTTGGTGTAGTTCTAGACAAAGCGTCGTGGCGGGATCTACATGCGAAGCAGAGTACATAGCTGCTTCGGAAGCAGCAAATGAAGGAGTCTGGATGAAGGACTTCATTTCCGATCTAGGTGTCATACCTAGTGCATCGGGACCAATGAAGATCTTTTGTGACAATACTGGTGCAATTGCCTTGGCAAAGGAATCCAGATTTCACAAGAGGACCAAGCACATCAAGAGACGCTTCAATTCCATCCGGGACCAAGTCCAGGTGGGAGACATAGAGATTTGCAAGATACATACGAAAATGAATGTTGCAGGCCCGTTGACTAAGCCTCTTCCACGAGCAAAACATGATCAGCACCAAGACTCCATGGGTGTTAGAATCATTACTGTGTAATCTAGATTATTGACTCTAGTGCAAGTGGGAGACTGAAGGAAATATGCCCTAGAGGCAATAATAAAGTTATTATTTATTTCCTCATATCATGGTAAATGTTTATTATTCATGCTAGAATTGCATTAACCGGAAACATAATACATGTGTGAATACATAGACAAACTTAACGTCACTAGTATGCCTCTACTTGACTAGCTCATTAATCAAAGATGGTTGTGTTTCCTAACCATAGACATGTGTTGTCATTTGATTAACGGGATCACATCATTAGAAGAATGATGTGATTGACTTGACCCATTATGTTAGCTTAGCACATGATCATTTAGTATGTTGCCATTGCTTTCTTCATGATTTATACAAAGTTCCTATAACTATGAGATTATGCAACTCCCGTTTACCGGAGGAACACTTTGTGTGCTACCAAACGTCACAATGTAACTGGGTGATTATAAAGAATCTCTATAGGTGTCTCCAAAGGTACATGTTGAGTTGGCGTATTTCGAGATTAGGTTTTGTCACTCCGATTGTCGGAGAGGTATCTCTGCGCCCTCTTGGTAATGCACATCACTATAAGCCTTGCAAGCAATGTAGCTAATGAGTTAGTTACGGAATGATGCATTACGTAACGAGTAAAGAGACTTGTCGGTAACGAGATTGAACTAGGTATTGGATACCGACGATCGAATCTCGGGCAAGTAACATACCGATGACAAAGGGAACAACGTATGTTGTTTTGCGGTTTGACCGATAAAGATCTTCGTAGAATATGTAGGAGCCAATATGATCATCCACGTTCCGCTAATGGTTATTTACCGGAAACAGTTCTAGGTCATGTCTACATAGCTCTCGAACCCGTAGGGTCCGCACGCTTAACGTTACGATGACAATTATATTATGAGTTTATAAGTTTTGATGTACCGAAGGTTGTTAGGAGTCCCGAATGTGATCACGGACATGACGAGGAGTCTCGAAATGGTCGAGACATAAAGATTGATATATTGGAAGCCTATATTTGGATATTGGAATCGTTCCGTGTGAAATCGGGATTTTACCGGAGTACCGGGGGGTTACTGGAACCCCCCGGGGCTTAATGGGCCTACGTGGGCCCTAGTGGAGATGAAGAGAGGAGGCAAGGGGCTGGCCGCGCCCCCTCCCCCTAGTCCAAATAGGACAAGAAGAGGGGAGCGGCGCCCCCCTTTCCTTCCCCTCTTCCTCCTCCTTCCCCCCTTCTCCTTCTCCAACTAGGAAAGAAGGGAGTCCTACTCCCGGTGGGAGTAGGACTCCCCTCTGGTGCGCCCTCCTTGGCCAGCCGGCCCCTTCCCCTTGGCTCCTTTATATACGGGGGCAGGGGGCACCCCATGACACACAAGTTGATCTTCGTGATCGTTCCTTAGCCGTGTGCGGTGCCCCCTCCACCATATTCCACCTCGGTCATATCATTGCGGTGAACATCATCACCGTCACCATGTCGTCGTGCTGATGGAACTCATCCCCGACACCCTGCTGGATCGGAGTCCGAGGATCGTCATCGAGCTGAATGTGTGCTGAACTCGGAGGTGCCGTACATTTGGTACTTGGATCGGTCGGATCGTGAAGATGTACGACTACATCAATCACGTTGTTCTAACGCTTCCGCTTTCGGTCTACGAGGGTTCATTGACAATACTCTCCCCCCTTGTTGCTATGCATCTCCATGATCTTGTGTGTGCGTAGGAATTTTTTTTGAAATTACTACGTTCCCCAACAACCCCATCCAGGTCAGCCGCGCCGGCGGCCTGACGCAGCCGCCTTGCTCCGAGCACGACGCAAGCTCGGGGGCACGTAGCTGTTATCGCTCGTCTCCAGAGTCACGAAGAGCTCGAGAGAGTCGCTGGACTCCCAAGCATCACCACTGCTACCAGAGGAGCCGTTGGGGAAGCGGGTGGTTGGCCTAGCCCTTGCCACATCGTTGTCCTAGCTGCCTCCTCTAGGGCAGCACTCCAGCCAACGGCCTTCTGCATCGAAGACCTTGAAGAGCATCAAGGAGGCGCCATCGTATTCAAAATGAATCATGAGGGCACCCCCTGTTCGGCAGACCCGGGCGATCTCGCCCCAGCCCCGGGTCATGTAGACCTTGCCCGGAGCGACGACTTCAACCTCTGCTCTGGTCGCCGGGGTACCGCAGTCGGCGTGCTGCAACCAAAGCTCGAGAGGCCCCCTCAGGGGCATCTCGAAGGCAAAGAAGGGAGGAAAGCAGATCCAGTAGCTCGGAGGCATCGCAGCGTTGAGTACGAGCTCGCGAGAGGAGTCCGTAGCGTGGACTCCAGGAGCGACGGCGCGCACCACCATGGCTCGTCGGCGTCGCCGACGGCGCGGACGGCGTCGCTCGGCGTCTTCTTCTCCAGGGCCCTCAGCTCGGGCGCACAGGGGTAGCGAAAACCCAGGAGGCGGCCGCTCGTACCAAGACCTCGATGTCTTCGGCCTGGCAACCTCATCGCGGCGGCTGGGGACCGGGTCGCGGGAGTGGGTCAGGCCCCTCTCGGGGGGCCTTTCCTTTCTCCTCAACTGAGAGCCGGCGGATTGGTGCCATTGGCGGCAAGATGGAGGAAGAGCAAGGAAGAAGAAGTGAAGCGGAGCAAGAAGAGATGGACAACGGGGGCTCGCGCCTCTCCGTACTTATTGTCCAGGGGAGGCCAACCGTCAGCCTCCACAATCGCAGGTAATCATGACTCTTTTTTGCATGCAGTTGGGACTCATCAAATCGGGCAGCCGCCGAGGAAGCGTGGGGAAGTGGAGACACCCACATCCAATCAACCGCCACGTGGCGACCAGGCCGCAGCCTGTTGGGGCCCGTGGCGCTCCGCACTTGCCCTTTGGCTTTGCTACTAAGCCAAGTCCGAGCGCGCCTTGGGCCTGGGGGCTACTATCGGTGTTCTGGGAATGGGGGTCCCCAGACTTGCCTGCCTGTGGCCTGTGGCGTGGCTCAAGCAGTGGCCCAGTACGGCCCGTCTCCATCAACCCAAGCTCAAGACCCTCGCGAGGGGCCAAGCCTCATGGGACGGACGATGCAAGGCTTCCTCAGGGGCGGTCTCATCAGGCGGGCTCGCGAGGAGGCTGAGAGATCAAGGCAAGGAGTACCTCGCGAGGTGCTCGTGACGTAAGCCATGACGATCGAGACCAGGTGGGCACCAGCCAGCGCAGTGTCCTTGTTTCCTCTTTGGTGCAAAGGGGGCAAGCGCAGGCGTGGAGTACCGAGGCATCAAGCAAAGGTTTCCCTATCGGTGCAACGAGACCAAGACCAGCAGGACGGAGATCATCGTGGAGCCCAAGACGGCGTCATCACCAGTGCCTTTGGCAGTAGAAGACCAACTTTAGTCAGGATAATTTGTACTAGTTGTCCCCCTTCAAAATGGCCATTGTCGGCTCCCTTCCCGCTCAATATTTGGGAAGAGGACCAGGGCCCCTATAAATAGAGATAGCCACCACCGTAGAGAGAGGAGATCTCATCGAGAGCTAATCGAATCCATCCCAAGTAGAACACCACACCAGCTCAAGAACACTCCTCGCGAGGCTGTTCTTCCTCTGTACTGTTCATCATCAGCCCTAGAGGCAATCCACCACACCACACACTGGATTAGGGTATTACACCACAACGGTGGCCCGAACCAGTATAAACCTTGTGTCCCTTGTGTTATTCATCGTGTAGCTTAGATTCTTGACGAGGCTTTGGGCGTGGATCTGTAGGGAGAAGATCTTCATGCGCACCCCAGAGTTCGAATCTTAAGGGTTTTGCCGAACCCGATATCCGACAGTAATAATGGGCCGGGTGGCGGCTTAGGTGGCGGCGGCTTTCATGGCCCGGGCAGCGGTTCAAATTCCAATTTTCATAACTCTTAGGGTAATCAAGGTGGTTATAATCAACAATCTGGCCAGGAAGTTCAGCAGTAGCAGGGTGGATATCCGAATAATCCAAAGCAGCTGAATAGTGGACAATATCATGTGTTTACCACCAGTTTGTGCAAACGGGACCAGAAGCTTCATAAGAGGGTTGTGAATGCTGTTGAGCCGGCAGTTCCTCGTTATTTAAGATGGTCTGAGCAGCCTATTCTTTGGAGTAGGGAAGATTACCCTCCCCGGGTTGGCAATCTGGGTCACTTGGCCTTGGTGGTGGCACCTCAGGTTGGTGGAATTCACTAAGGTGCTCATGGATGGAGGCAGTAGCATCAACATCCTCTATTATGAGACTTTTCGTCGCATGGGTTTGACTGATAAAAATCTCAAGACTTCCAACACTGTTTTCCATGGAGTGGTCCCTGGTAAGTCGCCATACTGAGTGGGTAAGATTGAGCTGAGGTAGCTTTCAGAGATGAGCATGATTCTAGGGCTGAGAAGTTAACCTTTGAGGTGGTCAAAATCAAGAGCCCATATCACACTCTGTTTGGACGGCCGGCTTATGCCAAGTTCATGGCACGGCCGTGTTATGTTTATTTGTAGCTCAAGATGTCGGGTCATAAGGGCACCATCACAGTGCATTGGAGCCGGAAGATAGCCTTGGAATGTGAGGAAGGCGATGCTGCTTATGCTGAATCTGTTTGTGCAATAGAGTAGTTGAAGTTCTACAAGGACAATGTTGACCCGACGGAAATGACGTCTTTGAAGAAGCCAACCATAGAGCATGAGACAGTCATGAAGTTTAAGTCGGCTGATGATACCAAGCTTGTTGATTTTGTTCCAGGCGACTCATCTAAGCAGTTCAGTATCAGTGCCAATGGATCCCAAATAGGAAAGCGCGCTCATCGAGTTCATCCGTGAGAACCGGGACATCTTTGCATGGAAGCCTTCTGACATGACGTGTGTACTGAGAGAAGTCGCTGAGCACTCTCTCAATATTGATCCGAAATTTAAGCCAGTCAAGCCGTTTCTTCGACGGTTCAATGAAGAGAGGCGTAAGGCCATTGGTGAGGAAGTGGCCCAGCTCTTGGCGGCCGGGTTCATTATTGAAGTTTTTCATCCAGAGTGGTTGGCTAACCTGGTGTTGGTGCTTAAGAAGAACGGCACCTGGCATATGTGTGTGGACTACACGGACTTAAACAAGGCTTGTCCGGCTGATCCCTTTGCTCCCCCTCGTATTGATCAAATCATTGATGCTACGGCGGGTTGTGAACATTTGAGTTTTTTGGATGCTTATTCTGGCTATCATCAGATCAAGATGGCAGTTAAAGACCAGGAGAAGACGGCTTTCATTACTCCCTTTGGAGCCTTCTGCTATGTATCTATGCCTTTTGGTCTTAAGAGTGCCCAGGCGACTTATCAGCGATGTGTACAGAACTGTCTTAACAATCAGATTGGGCGCAATGTTCATGCTTATGTGGACGACATTGTGGTGAAATCCAGAGACAAGGAGACTTTAATAGATGATCTGAAGGAGACCTTTGATAATCTCCGGGTCTACAAGATGATGCTTAACCCGGTTAAGTGCGTTTTTGGTGTACCTGCAGGCAAGCTTTTGGGTTTTCTGGTTTCTAATAGAGGCATTGAGGCTAACTTGGAGAAGATCAAGGCAATCACCTCTTTGTCTAAACTGGCGTGTGTCAATGATGTTCAGCATCTGGCAGGTCATATTGCTGCTTTAAGCCGGTTCATAAGCCGGTTCATAAGCCGGTTAGGTGAGAAGGCCATACCGCTGTATCAGATGATGAAGAAGACAGACGACTTCGTCCGGAGTGATGCTGCTAACGCTGCCTTTGAAGATTTGAAGAGACAGCTAGCTGAGCCACCGGTTCTTGCTGCTCCCATTGATAAGGAGCCATTGTTGTCATATGTGGCTGCTAACACAGGTGCTGTCAGCATGGCCATTGTGGTGGAGCACAAGTAGGCTGGCAAGGAACATCCGGTTCAACAGCCGGTTTACTACATCAGTGAGGTACTTATTGAGTCCAAGCAACGGTATCCACATTGGCAGAAGCTCATTTATTGGGTGTTCATGGCAAGCCATAATCTTAAGCAATATTTCCTGGGCCATCCTATCACTATGGTCAGTTCTACTCCGTTAGGAGATATCATTCAAAACAGAGAAGCCACAGGATGAGTCGCAAAGTGGGCCATTGAACTTGGGCCTCATGGTTTGAAGTATGTGCCATGCACTGCTATCAAGTCTCAAGCACTGGTGGACTTCATCAACGATTGGATAGAGCTGCAGATGCCCTAAGAGAAGTCGGATAACACATATTAGACTATTCACTTTGATGGGTCCAGGCAATTGGAGGGCTTGGGGCCTGGAGTTGTCTTAGCTTCCCCTCGAGGTGAAAATTTTTGTTATGTGCTACGGTTGATGTTTCCCTGTACTAACAATGCAGCTGAGTATGAGGCCTTGCTCCATGGTCTTTGGATGGCTAAGGAGATGAGATTAAGCCGGGTAAGGTGCTTTGGCGACTCAGATTTGGTGGCTCAACAAGTATCAGGCAAGTGGGATTCCAAGGATCCTCTCATGGCGGCTTATCGCCGTGAAGTTGATGCCATTGCTGGGCATTTCAAGGGTTACCAAGTGGAGCACATTTATCGTAGAAAGAACGAGGCGGCTGATGCCTTAAGCCGGCTGGGGTCTCAGCATAAGACGGTGCCGCCTAATATTTTCTTGGATATTCTGCATAACTCTTCTGTCAAGTTGCCTACAGAGGAAGACTTGGTTGTTCCTGACCTGGAAGCACAATTGGTGGCGGCTCTTCACATTATCCCATATTGGACAGTGCCATACTTGCCTTACATGACCCGGGGCGAGTTGCCTGAGGATGAAACCTTGGCCAGGCAGATAACCTGGCGGTCTAAGTCAATGACAATTGCCAATGGCGAGTTGCATCATCGGAGTGTTACTGGGGCATTTCAGCATTGTGTTTCTCCTGAGGAAGGTCAAGAAATTCTTCATGAGATTCATGAAGGAGATTGTGGCCATCATGCCGGGTCAAAATCCCTTGTGGCCAAGTCTTTCCGTCATGGATTTTTATTGGCTGACGGCTCATGCTGATGCGGAGGATCTGATCAGTAAATGTGACGGGTGTTAGAAGTTCTTGAGACGTGCTCACGTGCCGGCTCAAGAGTTGAGGATGATTCCAATTACTTGGTCATTTGCAGTCTGGGGGCTTGACATGGTTGGGCCTTTCAAAAGGTCCAGAGATAAAAAGATCCACCTCTTGGTGGCGGTTGACAAGTTCACAAAGTGGGTTGAGGCAGAGCCAGTTAGTAAGTGTGACGCAGCCACGGTGGTTCAATTCATGAAGAAGGTGGTATTTCTCTTTGGCTTTCCACACAACATTATAACTGACAATGGTACTAATCTGTCTAAAGGCGCCATGGAAGTGTTTTGTCACTGTGAGCATATTCGGCTTGATGTTTCATCAGTAGCTCACCCTCAATCCAATGGTCAAGCTGAAAGAGCCAATCAGGAAATCTTGAAAGGCATCAAGCCCCGGCTTTTGGTTCCTCTGCAACAGACCCCAGGCTGTTGGGTTGAAGAGTTACCTTTTGTGATATGGAGCATTAATAATACCCCCAACCGGTCTACGGGTTACACGCCTTTTTTCATGGTCTATGGAGCAGAGGCGGTTTTGCCTAGTGACATCCGGCATGACTCGCCCCGTGTGGCGGCTTACGTTGAAGCTGATTACGAACAAGCTCGCCAGGATGCACTGGACCTGCTAGATGAAAAGCGTGACTTGGCAGCAGCCCGCTCGGTGATTTACCAACAGGATCTGCACCGCTATCACAGTCGCCGGGTTAAGTCCAGAACCTTTCAGGAAGGTGATTTGGTACTCCGGCTCATCCAGGATCAAACTGATGCACACAAGTTATCCCCACCATGGGAAGGGCCCTTTGTGGTCATCAAGAACTTGAACAACGGGTCATACTACCTTATCGATGTTCGAGAGCACAAAGACTCACGTAAGTCGGAGGAGGAGACCCGCTGGCCATGGAATATCTCTCATCTGCGGCCTTACTACACTTGAGCCACCGGCTCTCATGATGTACATATTTTGAAGATGTATATATTATGATAAGTAATAAAGCAGGACCTCTATCCTTTTCATCCTCAATGGTCATATGTCTTCATCGTTGTCATTTCAAATGACCAATTGGGGGCTGATCGTATTTGAATCTAGCTTAACCCTCTTGGTCTGGCTCATGATCGTATTCGAATCTATCCGTTGAAACTTATGATCACTAGGGGGCTTCCTGTTCAAATATAGGTCGTATTCGAACCAAAGAGAACATAGCTGTCGGTACCCTCTTGATCGGCACACTGCCAAACTCACTAGGGGGCTTCTTGATCGTATTCGAATCATAGCTTAACCCCTTTTGGGTCCGACTTTGATCGTATTCGAATCAGAGTCGTTAAAAAACTCTCAAGGTCACTAGGGGGCTTCCTGTTCAAA
Organism: Triticum aestivum; assembly: GCF_018294505.1. Taxonomy (NCBI): domain Eukaryota; kingdom Viridiplantae; phylum Streptophyta; class Magnoliopsida; order Poales; family Poaceae; genus Triticum; species Triticum aestivum. The sequence goes on from NC_057810.1 coordinate 491,943,037, forward strand.
CATGGGTCGTATTCCAACCAAAGAGAACATAGCTATCGGTACCCTCTTGATCGGCGCAATGCCAAAGCCACTGGGGGCTACATGATTGTATTCAAATCCTAGATTAACCCCTTTGGGACGGTTTACTGATCGTATTCGAATCAAGAGCCTTGATTGTTTCTTTTTATTCGGTTTAAGTTTTATTTGAAAGCAGCCTTTGTTTTGACTTGAGACTTTTTTTCAAAGATCCAAATATAAGTGTGGTTTAAATTTAACCCGGCTTAATTTTGGATGATAAGCCGCCAACACATGAGAATCATCATATCTTTGGAACTGTTGGTTTCCAAAGATTGGGTTATTACCCTTACTGTTCGGGTCACATAAAACCGGCGGTACAAATCTAAAGATCACAGATATGATGTTATAATTGTGCTTCAAAACTATATTTCGCAACAGGCTTATCTGTGACTCTTTTTCCATATTAATGGATATATGTAAAGTTATTATGACCCGCCCTGCGGTAAGCCACCAAGGGATCTTGTGATCTATTTTCTGTGTGCAGGACAGTTCAGAGACTTGCTCAAGCATAAGGAAAACAGAAGATAAGTATAATACGGGTGAACATAAGATGGCGGCTTAATAGTATTGAGCACCAAAAACGTGCACGATGGCATGACAAAGCAAAGTTATTTCTACTCTATTACATGACTCCCCGAGTCCAAATGATTAATATTGTTTTTCAGCACATCACAGGTCTGAGCCGCCTGGCGGATTAATTCTCGTGTTGACCTGAAGCGTCCGGGTCAGCCCTCTCCGCTTCTTCGCCCTGTTCCCTTTCCTGGAAGGTTGATGATGACCAGTCAATGCCATTCAAAGCTTCAAATTCAGCTTCATCATCAATTAGTCCGGCCAGGTCAACTTCAGGGGTGAAGGTATGCTTACGGAGTGGGGGATCAGGCTGGTCACTTTATAATGTGGCGTTGGAATTCTCCGGTTCTCCGCATCATAACCCGGCTGGTACTTGGTGAGATCCGCTTCATCATCTATCAAGGTGGCCACGGGGCGTATCTCCTTCACACAAGTGGCGAAGTCTTCCTGTTCAAAGGGAGTGCCATCCTCCTTAAGGCTTGGATAACCAATGGCGATGTCGGCCGGGTCTAATTCCGGTAGCCAAGCTTTCGCCCAGCTTAAGGCAGCCACGTCTTTGGCTCTTGCAGACGATCGCCTTAGTTCAGTGAATCGCTGGGGCAGCACAGAGAGCTTCCTTAGCACATCCACCAGGAGAGTGGGCACTTCATTTGACAGGGCCACTGTGGCTAAGGCGCGCTGAGACCCGGTGTAGAGTTGTTCCACCAGCGTATAAACCGCCTTCAGCTTTATCAGCATGTCTTGATTAAGATTTGAACTCCTGGGGCCTGCATAGCAATGTCAGTTGAGTTAAGGACAATTTATATGATCACTAGAAAGACTCAAATATTTGACACGTGTAGGGCGACTTACCAAAGATTGCTGAGACCATCTGAGAGACATGGCGCTTTAAGCCGGATAATTCGATGGTCGCTTCTTCAAGAGCCGCCTCTGCCTTCTCAGCTAGATTGATCAAAGCAATATTTTCATCAGACCATGCATTTTTCTCCATTTCAAAGTCTTTTTTTAGTTTCTCTTGTTCAGGTATACTGAATTCAAACTTGGAGTTGGCTCTTTGGGTTTCTTTCTCTTGTGCTTCCAGGCGGTTCTTCAAGTCAGATACTTCTGATTCAAGTTGACTTGTGGTGGGCTGTACAAATATCGGGTCAAAATCATAATTGCTAGCATATAATATTAAAAGTTCCAAGCCTTTTGCAAGCAACAACACTTGGCACTTGGGGGCTAATGTCTACCGAAGAATTTTATCTAGGTGGCAGTTCATGAGAGTAAGTCCCAAGTACTTTGCAAACAAGAGCGCTTGACACTTGGGGGCTAATGCATATTGCTGTTACACATTTTACAAGTATTTTATTCTATTCAAGCATGTCAAGGACCGGCTCAAACATGCTGCTTAAGCCGGCCCTTGGGGGCTATGGAGTAAGCCAGATTTCTTACATGTTTTGTCCAAATATATCACTAATGTTCATAAGTTTGTTTCTAAGTCTATGACATATTCATCATACACAATAGACTTGGGGGCTAGCATCATAAGGATAAAATAGTATAGAGAAGGGATTGTACCACAAACTTCTGGTGCATCTGCTCCACCATATCAATTTCAACGTCACGACTGCTGTGTAGTTGGCTCAGATAGCTAGAAAAAACCTCCCCAATACTCATATGAGTATAATCAGCAACATCAAGCTTGGCCCTGCTGCATTCCAGAAGCTCCTCCTTGGCAGAACATTTGGCCAGCATGGTTGGCCTCCCCGGCTCAGCAAAGCCGGTTCTGGTAATCTCAACATCAGTGCTTTGCGAATCATCCGTCTTGGCCGGGCTAGGAACTTCCGGGTTTTTAGAACCATCGGCGTCTTGTTCGGCAGGCAGGTCAGCAGTTGGTGTTGGCGTGTGATGAGCTAGTTCAGGTGGCGGCTCATGAGCAAAGGCTTCAGGGGCGCGGTCGTTCCAAATTCTGGCTCTTTGAAAATCGACTCTTCGGTCGGCTTGTTCTTCTTTACCTTCTTGCTAGGCTTTGCTTTTCCGCTGCATAAAATCAAAAGATCAATACGAATAAAGAGAATTGAAATGAATACAGGATAAGCAAGTCATCATTACCCTTGAGCGGTCTTGAAAGCCAGCAAGTTGGACTGCATTGAGTTGCCAGAGGAAGGAGAAGTTTCCTGATAATTCGAGTCAGAAGAGTTGAGTGGTTGACGAGTGAGACCCGCCAAAGGATAAAAGGGATTTAAATCGGAGGTGACCTCGTTCCGGCGCTTCCTTGGTGTATTCGGTAAGCCGGAGGAGAGTTCCGCATCCTTGCTGGTCCGGGTCTGCCTCCGGCTCTCATGAATTTGTCGCTTCAAAAGAAATTGAGGATCTTGATAAGCTAAGGGATGTGAAAATCTTACTTTCTGGGTTACTCTTTGGATTTTCTGTCTTGGGAAAGGCTCGGAGTCGGAGGAAATGATAGTTACCTCTTCATCCTTTCCATGACTTTTCCTGTGTCCTCCTACTGATAATCAGTGTCAATAAGGTGGTTAAAAAAGGAGCCAAGAGTGTCAAGGGCTACCTTCGACTCAGAAGTATCTTCTAGCCGAAGCAAGTCAGAGGCGATGGCTTTCTTGCCCTTCTTCTTCGCAGCCTCTTTCCTGGCGGCTCTCTTGGCCTTCCTGGCTTTTTTCGCAGCTTCGTGATCATATTTAGCCTTCCAGAATTTATCACCCACCTGTGAAAATCAGCAAAGTGTGAGTATAGATAAAACATCAAGGAATGAAAGTAATTATTTCAGATGGGCGGCTTATCGCTGGAGCCGGGTTAGCATCGCAGAAAGGGCTTAAGCCCACTTTACCATAGTCTACTAGGCTTTCATTCAGGAGAGACTTGGTTATGTCGTTGATGACATGGTCAGGCAAATCATCGGAACTGTGCCACAGAGGGTCATCTTTCTTGGCTGTGTAGGTGCACATCAGGCCGGGGCAGCGGCTCAATGGAATGACCCGCCAGGCGAGCCAAACCCGGACTAAATCGATGCCATTTAGCCCGTTCCCCAGAAGAGCCTTGTCTTTAGCCAGGGTGGGGGCGAGCGTCTTGCGTTCGGCGGCTGTTATCTTATTAGGAAGTGGATATTTGGACTCCAGACGCAGAGCACGAAAGCTGGGCAGAGGATTTTCATCATCTGGAGAAGTGTCTTGACAATAGAACCATGTCTGGTTCCAGTCTTTGGGATGACTTGGTGGGTTGGCATAAGGAAAAATTACGTCTCTCCGACGTTGGATTGAGACACCGCCAAGTTCCAAGCTTTGTCCGTTGGCACACTCATTCTAGCAGTTCAAGTAGGATAACTCTCTAAAGAGTAGCAAGATGGGTTCTTCTCCAAGATATACCTCGCTGAACATTTGAAAATTGCAAATGTTAGGCACAGAATTGGGTCCGATGTCTTGAGGACGGAGGTCAAAGAAGTGCAGGATATCTCTAAAGAATTTTGAGTTGGGCGGTGAAATACCCCGGTTCATGTGATCAGTGAAAACGATGACCTCCCCCGCTTTGGGCTGGGGAATTTCCTCCTCCGGGTCAAGAGCACGATAGGACATAACTTCCTTCTTCGGCAGATAGACGGTCTTCACAAAGTCATCAAGCGTACTGTCTATGACGATGGATTTGACCCAGTTGCATGAAGTGGGTGGCTTGGGTGCCATTGTGATGAAAGCCTAAGAAAGAGTAAAAATTTCCGGTTCAAATTTAAGCCGGAGAAAAACAGTACAGTGCATATTCAAGATGGCGGCTTATAAAGGGGCCTTATGGTATAAGTCTAATTATGTCAGATTATTTAAGCCGCCATGAGTGTCATAAGCAGTTAATTTATTTAAGCCGCCATGGGCGGTCAAGATTATCAATTGAGCATTGCCTTTTTAAGCCGGTGATAAGAGTCGCCATGGCTAGGTGGATCTAACAAATACAGCTTTTGCCTAAGTGTTGCATAAACAAAGTTTCACAGGTTGCAACCATTATTTTGGATCAAACGGCTATTCAGAAACGAAAATATTCTAGACCTAAAAACGTGGTACAGATGAGTTCGTGAGTTCTAATGAAGCTTCCTTACAAGAAAAAGGGATCTGCTAGTATAAAAAATGGACGCGAAACAACTACCGCATGAGTTCCATACTACTTTCGGATCAAATGAGGCCGCGATGGAAGAACTACAACGAGACCGTGATGAACCAGGAAGAACACAGAGGAACTTCCAAACCCTAAAATGCAGATCTGAGGTGCGGGAAGGAGAAGACTTACGACTGCAGGTATACAGCGGAGGGTCGCTGCCGTTCTCTGGACTGATTCAGGTTGATGCAGCGACCAAGGTCGAGGAAGACGAGGTGCACTGCGGCGGCGGCGGAGCTCGTGCAGTAGTAGGGTTGCGAGACGAAGAAGATGAGGAAAGGGGAGAATGAGGAAAGACCTGGTCGCGTCTATTTATAAGGGAAGACTAATAAGTGGGCGCGAAAAACGAGGAGGCCGAAAACATGGTTATCCAGCTACAGGGACGCCTCGATTCTCGGGATGGTCATTAAGATAAGGATCTGTTGAGATATGTTGGATAAAACATGCGTTAATGGTAGATGACGTCATGGCGGGTTACCACAAATCCAAAGGATGACGTCATGGCGGGTTACAAAAATTTATACAAGTGAAGAGCAGAAGATTTTACTTAAGTATTGAAGATTGACATGAACCAGTTCAAATCAATCTGGGGCCTAATGTTGGGGATATAACTATTAGGTATGACCCGCCCAGGAGGGGCCGAGTTACACCTATGAAGACTCTTGAAGCCCAGGACAAGCTTGAAGATGGCGGTTCAGTTAAGGCCCAAAGCCCAAAGGTGACTTAAGGCCCGTAGAGATAAACTGTCATATATGTGTGACTTGTATTGTAAGGCAAGAATAGTTAGAGACCGAGCCGGACACTGTTTATGAGCCGGCCGGGACTCTATGAGCCGCTAGGTGTCGACCTCTGTATATAAAGGGATGACCCAGCGGCGGTTCAGGGCAAGTAAGATCAGATCGAGAGCTAGGTCAAGCGATTCTGCTCCTTAGTAATCAAAACATAAGCAATCCCACTCAAACTGGATCGTAGGCTTTTACCTTCACCGTAAGGGGCCGAACCAATATAAACCCCGTGTCCTTTGTCTCGATTAACCCCTTTAAGCTTCCTAGCTGCGACGGCTCCATGAATAAGTTCTTTCACTAGGACATCTGACCGAACAATTCCACGACAGTCAGTGAACACATACTCAGAATGTCTGGGTACCATAACCACTTGAATCAGCTGGGAGTTAATCTTCCTGATGATAGTGTCATTGACAGAGTTCTTCAATCACTGCCACCAAGCTATAAAGGCTTCGTGATGAACTATAATATGCAAGGGATGAACAAGACTATTCCTGAGATCTTTGCAAGGCTAAAGGCTGCGGAGGTTGAAATCCAGAAGGAGCATCAAGTGTTGATGGTCAACAAGACCACTAGTTTCAAGAAAAAGGACAAAGGGAAGAAGGGGAACTTAAGGAATAACGACAAGAAAGTTGCTGCTCAAGAGAAGAAACCCAAGTCTGGACCTAATCCTGAAACTGAGTACTTGTACTTCAAAGGGACTGGTCAATTGAAGCAGAACGGCCCCAAGTATTTGGCGGATAAGAAGGATGGCAAGTGAAAGGTATATTTGATATACATGTTATTGATGTGTACCTTACTAATGCTCTTAGTAGTGCATGGGTATTTGATATTGGTTCTGTTGCTCATATTTGCAACTAGAAATAGGGGCTACAGATTAAACGAAGATTGGCTAAGGACGAGGTGACGATGCGCGTGGGAAATGGTTCCATGGTTGATGTGATCACCATCGGCACACTACCTCTACATCTACCATCGGGATTAGTTTTAGACCTGAATAGTTGTTATTTGGTGCCAGCGTTGAGCATGAAAATTATATCTGGATCTTGTTTGATGCAAGACGGTTATTCATTTAAATCAGAGAATAATGGTTATTCTATTTATATGAGTATTATCTTTTATCGTCATGCACCCTTGATGAGTGTTCTATTTTTGTTGAATCTCGATAGTGATGATACACATATTCATAATATTGAAGCCAAAAGATGCAAAGTTGATAATGACAGTGCAACTTATTTGTGGCACTACCGTTTGGGTCATATTGGTGTAAAGCGCATGAAGAAACTCGATGCTGATGGACTTTTGGAATCACTTGATTATGAATCACTTGGTGCTTGCGAACCGTGCCTCATGGGAAAGATGACTAAAACTCCGTTCTCCAGAACAATGGAATGAGCTACTGACTTATTGGAAATAATACATACCGATGTATGCGGTCCAATGAGTGTTGAGGCTCGTGGCGGGTATCACTATTTTCTTACCTTCACAGATGATTTGAGCAGATATGGTTATATCTACTAGATGAAACATAAGTCTGAAACATTTGAAAAGTTCAAAGAATTTCAGAGTGAAGTGGAAAATCATCGTAACAAGAAAATAAAGTTTCTACGATCTGATCATGGAGGAGAATATTTGAGTTATAGTTTGGTCTTCATTTGGAACAACATGGGATAGTTTCACAACTAACGCCACCCGGAACACCACAGTGAAATGGTGTGTCCGAACATCATAACCGTACTTTATTGGATATGGTGCGATCTATGATGTCTCTTACTAATTTACCGCTATCGCTTTGGGGTTATGCTTTAGAGATGGCTACATTCGCTTTAAATAGGTCACCATCAAAATCCGTTGAGACGACGCCTTATGAACTGTGGTTTGGCAAGAAACCAAAGTTATCATTTCATAAACTTTGGGGCTGCGATGCTTATGTGAAAAAGCTTCAACCTGATAAGCTCGAACCCAAATCGGAAAAGTGCGTCTTCATAGGATACCCAAAGGAAACCGTTGGGCACACCTTCTATCACAGATCCGAAGGCAAGATATTTGTTGCTATGAATGGATCCTTTCTATAGAAGGAGTTTCTCTCGAAAGAAGTGGGTGGGAGGAAAGTAAAACTTGATGAGGTAATTGTACCTTCTCCCTTATTGGAAAGTAGTTCATCACAGAAATCAGTTCCAGTGATTCCTACACCAATTAGTGAGGAAGTTAATGATGATGATCATGAAACTTCAGATCAAGTTACTACCGAACCTCGTAGGTCTTCCAGAGTAAGATCCACACCAGAGTGGTACGGTAATCCTGTTCTGGAAGTCATGTTACTAGACCATGGTGAACCTACAAACTATGAGGAAGCAATGATGAGCCCAGATTCCGCAAAATGGCTTGAGGCCATGAAATCTGAGATGGGATCCATGTATGAGAACAAAGTGTGGACTTTGGTGGACTTGCCTAATGATCAGCAAGCCATAGAAAATAAATGGATCTTCAAGAAGAAGACCGATGCAGATGGTAATGTTACTGTCTTCAAAGCTCGACTTGTTGCGAAAGGTTTTCGAAAAGTTGACTACGATGAGACTTTCTCTCCCGTAGCGATGCTTAAGTCTATTCGAATCATGTTAGCAATTGCCGCATTGTATGATTATGAAATTTAGCAGATGGATGTCAAAACTGCATTCCTGAATGGATTTCTGGAAGAAGAGTTGTATATGATGCAACCAGAAGGTTTTGTCGATCCAAAGGGTGCTAACAAAGTGTGCAAGCTCCAGCGATCCATTTATGGACTGGTGCAAGCCTCTTGGAGTTGGAATAAATGCTTTGATACTGTGATCAAAGCATATGGTTTTATATAGACTTTTGGAGAAGCCTCTATTTACAAGAAAGTTAGTGGGAGCTCTGTAGCATTTCTAATATTATATGTGGATGACATATTGTTGATTGGAAATGATATAGAATTTCTGGATAGCATAAAGGGATACCTGAATAAGAGTTGTTCCATGAAAGACCTCGATGAAGCTGCTTACATATTGGGCATAAAGATCTATTGAGATAGATCAAGACGCTTAATTGGACTTTCACAAAGCACATACCTTGATAAAGTTTTGAAGAAGTTCAAAATGGATCAGTCAAAGAAAGGGTTCTTGCCTGTGTTACAAGGTGTGAAGTTGAGTCAAACTCAATGCCCGACCACAACAGAAGATAGAGAGAAAATGAAAGTCATTCCCTATGCTTCAGCCATAGGTTCTATCATGTATGCAATGCTGTGTACCGGACCTGATGTGTGCCTTGCTATAAGCATAGTAGGGAGGTACCAAAGTAATCCCGTCGTGGAGCACTGGATAGTGGTCAGGAACATCCTGAAATACTTGAAAAGGACTAAGGATATGTTTCTCATTTATGGAGGTGAAAAAGAGCTCATCATAGATGGTTACGTCGATGCAAGCTTTGACACTGATCCGGATGACTCTAAGTCACAAACCGGATACATATTTTTAATGAATGGAGGAGTTGTCAGTTGGTGTAGTTCCAAGCAGAGCGTCATGGCGGGATCTACATGTGAAGCGGAGTACATTGCTGCTTCGGAAGCAGCAAATGAAGGAGTTTGGGTGAAGGAGTTCATATCCGATCTAGGTGTCATACCTAGTGCATTGGGTCCAATGAAAATGTTTTGTGACAATACTGGTGCAATTGCCTTGGCAAAGGAATCCAGATTTCACAAGAGAACCAAGCACATCAAGAGATGCTTCAATTCCATCCATCATCAAGTGTCAGAAGGGGACATAGAGATTTGCAAGATACATACGGATCTGAATGTTGCAGACCCTTGACTAAGCCTCTTCCACGAGCAAAACATGATCAGCACCAAAGCTCCATGGGTGTTAGAATCATTACTATGTAATCCAGATTATTGACTCTAGTGCAAGTGGGAGACTAAAGGAAATATGCGCTAGAGGCAATAAGAAAGTTATTATTTATTTCCTTATTTCATGATAAATGTTTATTATTCATGCTAGAATTGTATTAACCGGAAACTTAGTACATGTGTGAATACATAGATAAAACATATTGTCCCTAGTATGCCTCTACTTGACTAGCTCGTTAATCAAAGATGGTTATGTTTCCTAACCATAGACATGTGTTGTCTTTTGATGAACGTGATCACATCATTAGGAGAATGATTTGATGGACATGACCCATCCGTTAGCTTAGCATTATGATCGTTATAGTTTCATTGCTACCGCTTTCTTCATGACTTATACATGTTCCTCAGACTATGAAATTATGCAAGTCCCGAATACCATAGGAACACTTTGTGTGCTACCAAACATCACAACGTAAGTGGGTGATTATAAAGGTGCTCTACAGGTGTCTCCGAAGGTGTTTGTTGGGTTGGCATAGATCGAGATTAGGATTTGTCACTCTGTGTTTCGGAGAGGTATCTATGGGCCCTCTCGGTAATACTCATCACTATAAGCCTTGCAAGCATTGTGATTAATGAGTTAGTTATGGGATGAAGTATTACAGAATGAGTAAAGAGACTTGCCGGTAATGAGATTGAACTAGGTATGATGATACCAACGATAGAATCTCGGGCAAGTAACATACCAATGACAAAGGGAATGACGTATGTTGTTATGCGGTTTGACCGATAAAGATCTTCGTAGAATATTTAGGAGCCAATATGAGCATCCAGGTTCCGCTATTGGTTATTGACCGGAGACGTGTCTTGGTCATGTCTACATAGTTCTCGAACCCGTAGGGTCCGCACGCTTAATGTTCGATGACGATTTGTATTAAGAGTTATGTGTTTTGATGACCGGAGTTTGTTTGGAGTCCCGGATGAGATCACAGACATGACGAGGAGTCTTGAAATGGTCAAGACATAAAGATTGATATATTGGACGGCTATATTCGGACACCGGAAGTGTTCCGGAGAAATTTCGAATAAAACTGGAGTGTCGGACGGTTACCGGAACCCCCAGGGGAACTAATGGGCCACATGGGCCTTGGTGGAGAGAGAGAGTGGCGCCAGGGCAGGCCACGCGCCCCCTCCTCCTTGTGTCCAAATTGGACTAGGGAAGGGGGGGCGGCGCCCCCCTTCCCTTCTCCCTCTCCCTCTCCTTCCTTCCCCCTCTCTCCCTCTTGGTGGAATCCTACTAGGACTAGTAGTCCTAGTAGGACTCCCCTTGTGGGGCGCGCCCTAGGAGGGATGGCCTGCCTCCCCCTTGCTCCTTTATATACAGGGGCAGGGGGCGCCCTAGAACACACAAGTTGATATTTTAGCCGTGTGTGGTGCCCCCCTCCACAGTTACACACCTCAGTCATATCATCGTAGTGCTTAGGTGAAGCCCTGCGCCGGTAGCTTCATCATCACCGTCGCCATGCCGTCGTGCTGACGAAAGTCTCCCTTGGCCTCAACTGGATCAAGAGTACGAGGGACGTCATCGAGTTGAACGTGTGCTGAATGCGGAGGTGTCGTATGTTTGGTACTTGATCGGTTGGATCGCGAAGATGTCCGACTACATCAACCGCGTTAACTAACGCTTCCGCTTTCGGTCTACAAGGGTACGTGGTCACACTCTCCCCTCTCGTTGGTATGCAACACCTAGATAGATCTTGCGTGATCATAGGAATTTTTTTGAAATTACCGCGTTCCCCAACAAGAAAGCCCTCCATCCAATGCCCCAAGGGAAGGGGCTTGGGATGGGGTTGGTGCTGAAGTTCATGGCAATGGATAGGAGGAACAGTGAGAGACATAGAGATAACTGAGTGAGATGGTGGGTAAGTAGTGACCGTCTGGATGGGTAAATAAAGGGGTTATGGACGATAGGTTTTAATGGTGATCAACCTCGGAACTTTGTGCTCCTAATAATGTATGCTCTTCGTAATGCAGATCGACACTGAGAACAAGGACAAGGAGGTGGTGCCGCCCATGGAGAAGGGAAAGGAGGTGGTGTGTCCCATGGAGGTTGTGCCGACCACGCCCGAGGAGGTGGCCACGGATGAGAACGTGGTGCCGGAGGAGCCTCCCAGTGAACAACATTGTAACTACGACCACTACCATGAATAGGGAGGTCCAACCCACTTCTGCAAGGTGATCCTTGCCCCCTAGCTTGAGTGCATCCCAATGCCATTGGACTTCACCAAGCACTTCCCGACCGTGCCCATAGATTTCAAGCTCAGGATGAACACCGACTGCTCATGGAGGGTGACTGTCCTACTGATGGACGACAGGGTCACCCTTGATCAGGGTTGGGCCCCCTTCATCGCCGTCCATCAGATCAGGATCGACTACTTGGTGACGTTCAAGATGCTCACTCCCAGCACGCTCAAGGTCATCGTCTTCGATGACGACGGCATTGAAGTGGTGACCAAGTGTGGGAGGCACGAAGACGCCTTCGTCGTGAACGTCTAGGACAACCCTTCCTATGCTCCAGCTGGTTTAGTTTCTTATCATACTGCTACCTCTTGAGCTTGCGTTGGTTTTTCCCTTGAAGAGGAAAGGGTGATGCAACAAAGTAGAGTAAGTATTTCCCTCAGTTTGAGAACCAAGGTATCAATCCAGTAGGAGACAACGCACAAGTCAGCGAATACCTGCACAAACAATCAACAACTTGCACCCAACGCGATAAAGGGGTGTGTTGAAGAGCGGAATGCCCATAATGTGCCTTCCTGCATGCCATAGGCACGAACAACTTTTATCCAACCCCTTGTGATGATCGCTCACCCATCCTTCACCGCCTTCAGGAAGACTTCTAGATCATTATCATGGTAGCATGAATTATATGCTTTAACCTTAGTTGCCTCCAGTCCGGTCATGTAGTTTGCAAGGTAATCATCATTAAATAGCTTCGAAAACAACTGAAAAGAGAAAAATATCAGATAATGAGGTCTAATTGAGTAACTTATTGTGGGCAGGGGAAAAGGCAACACATTACTTACCATTCTAAAGTCCACTGTTGTGTTGGACAAAGTGTAAATAAAGATCTTAATTCCCATCACCCATTTCTTTCACCTAACAATCTTTCTTAGTTTCCTCACTTGATGCTTGTTGATCAATATCTCATTACCCCATATGCAAAAGGGATCGAAGCGTGGATCAATACCGCTCATATATGTACCTACAAGCCAGTAAATGTTAGAAGCTAAACTGAGATTGCACAAATGATGTAAAATACAACTACCTACATTCCTAAGTGCAAGTATTTTTAGAAATTTCAATATGAACTACATACGGATGTATATAGAATTATAGATTAGAATCTAGATTCACTCATTTTGCTATTTATGTGGTCTATATTGGAATCTCTAAAAATACCTATATTTAGGAACTGATGGTGTATAAGACATGGGATGCAGCTAACCTCGACAGCGAACAACCGCATTGCCCATTGTAGCCCTGTTTAAGTACATGGAAAGCCAATGTTAACTACAACAGGGTTAACATCCACCAAAAATAGCAAATGGTAATAAAATGGCGGCATCTGTAGTGATATCCTCATTGCGAAAGAGTAGCACGGTAGCAAAGGGACGGATTAAAAATGGATACACCTGTTAATTGCAACAGGCTTAACATCATACTAAGTCATGTTTTGTAAGTTGTAGTCATTGAAATACAACTATTAATTGCAACAGGCTTAATAGCCATTGAAACCGGTACTGATAAAAATGCAATTGGCAGAGTTAAACATCACAAGGCAGGTGCTGCCAAAGCAGAGAATGTCCCGGTTGTCTATAAAAAGGTAGGGAAAATAGCTAAAATGTGTTAGGCATGTTTACTAAAACATGCTTAATACATCGACTGTACAAAACATAGCCATTAACTGCAACTGGTATTGGTAAGATTGAAGTGGTGAGTTCATACTTGGTAAGTCCTGAGAGGTAGTTGTTGGGGCACTTCATCTTGGCTAGAGACCGCCCAAAGTCAGTGGCGGCGGAGGCGAACTCTTCCTCCGGGTCGAAGCGTGGATCAGTGCCGCCGACATGTGTACCTACAAGAAGCAAGTAAATGTTCGAAGCCAAACTGCAATTGCACAAATGATGTAAAATACTGTAAGACATGGGATGTAGATAACCTCGATGGCAAACAACAGTATCGCCCATTATGGCCCTGCGTAAGTACATGGAAAGGCATGTTAAGTACAACAGGGTTAGCATCCACCAAAAATAGCAAATGGGCAACATCTCTAGTATATCTTCATTGCGGAGAGTAGCACGGTAGCAAAGGGACATATTAAAAAATGGATACAACTGTTAATTGCAACAGGCTTAAGAACATCCTAAGTCATGTTTTGGTAAGTTTGTAGCCATTGAAATACAACTGTTTAAAAATGGATACAACTGTTAATTGCAACAGGCTTAATAGCCATTGAAATCGGTATTGATAAAAATGCAATTGGCAGAGTTAAACATCACAAGGCAAGTGCTGCCAAAGCAGAGAATGACCCAATTGTCTATAAGAAGTTAGGGAAAATAGCTAAAACATCTTAGGCATGTTTACTACAACATGCTTAATACATCGAGCGTACAAAACATAGCCATTAATTGCAACTGGTATTGGTAAGATTGAACTGGTGAGTACATGCTTAGTATGTCCTGAGAGGTAGTTGTCGGGGCACTTCATCTTGGCCAGAGCCCGCCCAAAGTCAGTGGCGGGGGAGGCGGGTTGTTCCTCCTGGAAGAAGTGTGGATCAGTGCCACTGACATGTGTACCTACAAGCAACCAGTAAATGTTAAAAGTTAAACTTCAATTGCACAAATGATGTGAAATACTGTAAGACATGGGATGCAGCTAACCTCGACAGCAAACAACAGCATCGGCCATTATGACCCCATGTATGTACATGGATAGGCATGTTCAGTACAATAGGGTTAGCATCCACCAAAAATAGCAAATGGGCAGCATCTCTTGTGACATCCTGAGTCATGTATTGTAAGTTTGTTGCTAGTATTGGTGAAATTGAGCTGGATAGTTAATACTTGAACATCACACAGTGTGCAGTACTGAAATAAACAAGGCACGAACATGCTTAATACGTCAGTCGTAAGAACATAGCCATTGCAAGTGGTATTGGTAAGATTGAGCCGGTCAGATCATACATGTTAAGTCCTGGGAGGTAGTCACTGGGGCACTTCATCTGGGCCAGAGCTTGCACAAAGTTAGCGACAGCGGAGGTGAGGTGTTCCTCCAGGTCAACACGCATAGCGGCCATCGCGCCATCGACCGCTATCAGATCCTCGACCTCCACGAGATATGTGGTTGGGCTTGCACGGTGATGCTTTGGAGGTAGGGACGGTGGGGATTTGGAGGCATGAAAATGTTTCACAGGCGCCATTTAATCAATCAGGTTGGGCCCGTGATAGACATCGGTGGGTTACCTAACTGGATTCAAGCAGCCCGTAGATGTGGTTGAAGTTGTGGTTGCGGCAGCGGTGGTTTGAGCTACCAGTAGGGGTGGGAGATGGGGGAGATACTGAGGAAATTTGATGGGTGGGGATGTGGTTGGAGGAATAAATTCTAAAATCACTCGCCTAATGAAAATTTCACTGTGAAACTTGAAACTTGGGCGGGGGAGACACACAACACAGACGAAGTGCATAAAATACTCATGTGCAAGAAAAGAGAAAATTGGCAGATCCCATTGTCGGTGTCAAAACTGGCGGATCTCGGGTAGGGGGTCCCAAACTGTGCGTCTAGGGTTGATGGTAACACGAGGCGGGGGACATGATGTTTACCCAGGTTCAGGCCCTCTCTGTGGAGGTAATACCCCACTTCCTGCTTGATTGATCTTGATGAATATGAGTATTAAAAGAGTTGATATACCACGAGATCGTAATGGCTAAAACCCTAGAAGTCTAGCCTGTATGATTATGATTGCCTCCACGGACTAAGCCCTCCAGTTTATATAGACACCGGAGGGGACTAGGGTTGTACAAAGTTGGTTACAGAGAAAGGAAGCTTCATATCCAGGCGCCAAGCTTGCCTTCCACGCCAAGGAGAGTCCCATCCGGACATAGGTAAGAGTCTTTGGTCTTGTATCTTCACAGCCCATCAGTCCGGCCCATGTCAACAGGTCGGACGCCTGTGGACCCCTTAATCCAGGACTCCCTCAGTAGCCCCCGAACCAGTCTTTCAATGACGATGTGTTCGACATGCAGATTGTCTTCGGCATTGCAAGGCGGGTTCCTCCTCCTATTACTTCAAAGTACCTAACTTAAAGAGTAGTATTCATCTTTCCATTTAATGTCGCGCCCATCGGCTTCCACACCTTCATGACTTCAGCTCCCACGTGTCGAGCGAATACGAGAGGTTGGGGTATTTTTTCACATATCACATAGTCTATTTAAAGAGATTGGGATTTTCAGACTCATTCCACACCAAGCGAGGAATCCTCAAAGCTTGCTAGGAGAAACCATTCCAACATGGCTAGCGATCCCAGCTCTTCCTCCCACCCCCACGGCCCCGAAAAAGGCAATTGGGAGAAATATTCCATATCCCATAGTCAACTAGTGAAGCTGTAGACACAAGATTTCTCCCTCCTCCCCTCCCCCCCCCCCCCCCCGCGGATCTAGTCTCCGTTCGAGCAGGATTGACTTCCTTCGACGACGAGGCTCAGGCGGAGAATTTCCCCAATCCATCCAGGGGGAACGAGTGTGCTTCATTCCCTACTTGCTGAGAGGCGTTGGATTTCCAATCCACCCGTTCCTCCGAGGGCTTCTGGAGTATTATGGCCTCCAACTGCATAATTTCACTCCTGCCTCCATCCTGCACATCGCGGGTTATGTTGCTCTTTGTGAGCTATTCCTGGGTTGTGAGACCCATTTTGAATTATGGAGGAAACTATTCTGCCTCGTCCCTCGTAGCCAAGAGGTGTCAATATTTGAAGTGGGAAGAGCCGAGGGATGGCGCATCGTCGGGACGCATACCTATCCACCACGCCAAAGAAGGCATCCGAAGAGTGGCCTTCCAAATGGTTCTATATCGAGGACATCGCCCTTCCCGACCCAGTCCGAATGGGTCTTCCCGAATTTTCAAGCGTTCCATTGAAGAATCGCCACAGCTGGCGCCCTCGGAGCTTCGAGGAGGAAGATAGCGCGGAAGTTCGTCAATTGATGAGCAAGATAAAGACGCTCGCCCAGTCCGGATTATCAATAGTCGATGTAATGGCGACTTCCATAGTACGAGGGATTCAGCCACTCCAATACAGAAGGCTTCCCATGTGGCACTATAATGGGGAATATGACGCCTCCCGCTGCGGTCGGAAGGGTCCGGACACCCCTGCCGCTTTGGCCAAAATACTAGCCGAACTATACGATGGAGAGAAAGAGGAATTCATTCGTATTAAGCACCGAGATGGATTTTCCATGTACAATCCTCCTAGCTGGGTGAGTTCCAATCCCACTACTCAATCTACTCCCCGAGTCACTTTCCATGGACATTAATCCGTCAATTTGTAACAGGAATGGCGGAAGATCACCAAGGGGCTCCACAGCCCCGCCCCACAGCCAGCGGACCACAACTGGGACCTGGACCCCGGATTTGAAGAGGATCCAGACATATTCGTGACGCTCGAGGATGGGGTGTTCTACCAGGAGAGCTATGAAGGCACGGAAGTGGCCATCACCACCGACTATCCTAGCCTTCTCCCTGCCTCACACGAAAGTAATCAGGAGACATCTCCTCCGAAAGAGCTTCCTCATTCTACCTCACCCACCGCACTATCTCGTGCTCCAAAGGGGAGGCGCTCGGTGCGCCATCCCGCACCAGAGGTGACTCCGAAGAGAGCGGCGCCTGCACCGGGCAAGCTTTCGAAGAGGAAGGCAGGCGAAGACACGTCGGAGCCATCATCAAAGAGGTATGGCTTCATAAATATGCCCTTTGGCGGTCACATCCAACTGTGACATTATCCATTCGTGCCTTATCAGGAAGAGCGTTCGCCGGACTATGTCCGGGCGTCCTGCCAGTCACACTCCCAACAGCCAGGTTCTAGACCCTGTCGTAACGACGAGGGTTGATACGGGAGTGCCGCCGGATTGTCCTTTGGCAGAGGATTCGGATGATGTGTCCGTCACAAACTCGGAAGTGGAGAGTGCCATGCACCATCAGTGCCGGAGAGCCGCACTTTGAGACCCCAGCTTTACAAAAGAGGCATTCAATGCCTTCAACTCGGCTGATGCATACATCTGAGCTGCTCGAGATGGGCTTGCCAGAGCCACAGACCAATATTTGAAAGATATGCGGGTGAGATCACATTGTATAAACCTGATAATTATATACGAGTAGCCCCCGAGACTTGAAGCAGTTGATTCAGCTAATTTAAGGATCATTGTAAAACCAGGTGCTTACGGAGAAGAACAACCTATTGTCTGAAGAGCTGGAAAAGTGTCAGACCCAGCTAGCCTCTGCGACAGCCGAACTGGAGGAATCCAAGAAGGCATCGCCTGGTAATGTGTCCCTCCATCGAGAAAAACATAATTATATACCAGCAATGCTAACACAGTTGCTTATCTTATGGCAGGATCGTCAGATCATCCGGAAGAGGCAGCGGAAGTCACACAAGCGGGTGAACCAGAAGTCGAAAGGCAACAGGCCGCGAGCGACGTATACTGACACGGGTCAGGGAGGAGAAAAACAAACTCCAGGATTCCAACACCCAGCTGGGCGAAGAGCTGAAAGATGTGCGGGCCCAGCTGGCTGACTCCGTGAAGGAAAATAAGAGGATGCGAGGCGGCATATTTAGTATGTGTTCAAACTTACCTCCGCGTAATTCGGCAAGGAAAGGAACTGACAGAGTTATGTCTGTAGGTATGCTGACTGGCCGTCCCAAAGAGGAGATTTCCGGATCTTCGGGCGATCTGCTACAAGAGCTGTCGCAAATGCACGAGCGAGCCCGGCAGGTGATGCAAAGTGTTGCAAAGGCCTTATGGCCATCCGCCTCCCCTCCAAGACGTATGGTGGAGCTTCTACAGCTATTCAAGGGAGCGTTGTTGGTGTCAAAACCGGCGGATCTCGGGTAGGGGGTCCCGATCTGTGCGTCTTAGGCCGATGGTAATGATATGTCTCCAACGTATCTAATTTTCCAAACACTTTTGCCCTTGTTTTGGACTCTAACTTGCATGATTGGAAAGAAACTAACCCGGACTGACGTTGTTTTTAGCAGAACTGCCATGATGTTGTTTTATGTGTAGAAAAGAAAAGTTCTCAGAATGTCCTAGAAATCCACGGAGGCACTTTCTGGAATTAATAAGAATTTTTGGTGAAAGAATCAAGACCAGGGGCCCAGGGCCTGTCCATGAGATAGGGGGCACCCCCCTGTAGGGCGTGCCCCCCTATCTCGTGGGCCCCCTGGACCTCCACCGACATCAACTCCAACTCCATATATTCACGTTCGGGGAGAAAAAAATCAGAGAGAAAGTTTCATCGCGTTTTACGACACGGAGCCGTCGCCAAGCCCTAATCTCTCTCGGGAGGGATGATCTGGAGTCTGTTCGGGGCTCCGGAGAGGGAGATTCATCGCCGTCATCATCATCAACCATCCTCCATCACCAATTTTATGATGCTCACCGCCGTGCGTGAGTAATTCCATCGTAGGCTTGCTGGACGGTGATGGGTTGGATGAGATTTACCATGTAATCAAGTTAGTTTTGTTAGGGTTTGATCCCTAGTATCCACTATGTTCTGAGATTGATGTTGCTATGACTTTGCTATGATTAATGCTTGTCACTGGGGCCCGAGCGCCATGATTTCAGATCTGAACCTATTATGTTTTCATGAATATATGTGTGTTCTTGATCCTATCTTGCAAGTCTATAGTCACCTATTACGTGTTATGATCCGACAACCCAGAAGTGACAATAATCGGGATACTTCTCGGTGATGACTGTAGTTTGAGGAGTTCATGTATTCACTATGTGCTAATGCTTTGTTTCGGTTCTCTATTATAAGGAGGCCTTAATATCCCTTAGTTTCCTCTAGGACCCCGCTTCCACGGGAGGGTAGGACAGAAGATGTCATGCAAGTTCTTTTCCATAAGCACGTATGACTATTTACGGAATACATGCCTACATTACATTGATGAACTAGAGCTAGTTCTGTGTCACCCTATGTTATAACAATTACATGAGGAATAGCATCCGGCATAATTATCCATCACTGATCCATTGCCTACGAGCTTTTCATATATTGTTCTTCGCTTATTTACTTTTCCGTTGCTACTGTTACAACTACTACAAAAACCCAAAAACATTTATCTTTACTTTTGCTACCAATACCTTTATTATCATACCACTTTTGCTACTAAATACTTTGCTGCAGATACTAAGTTATCCAGGTGTGGTTGAATTGACAACTCAACTGCTAATACTCAAGAATATTCTTTGGCTCCCCTTGTGTCGAATCAATAAATTTGGGTTGAATACTTTACCCTCAAAAGCTGTTGCGATCCCCTACACTTGTGGGTTATCAAGGCTAATTTCTGGCGCCGTTTGTCGGGGAGCATAGCTCTATTCTCTGAGTCACTTGGGATTTATATCTGTTGATCACTATGAAGAACTGGAAATACGCTAAAACCAAGATTTTGCCCTCAACTACGAGGGGAGGTAAGGAACTGCCATCTAGCTCTACACTAGATTCTCCTTCCGTTATTAGTAGGCTGGCGACACCTAAACCCGCTACTGCTATGAATTCTGATATGTCGCATGTTATTGATGATGCCACTTCTGCTATGCATGATGAAACTACTTCTGTGCTTGATACTACTTTGCCATTAGGTGAATTTCTTGATGAACAACTTGCTAGAGTTAGGGGGAATGATATTACTGAAGAACCTATTATTGATGATAGTGATGATAAAGGTTCTCCCAATGATTATGTATTACCTGTGGTTCCTAAGGGTTATGTTATGAATGAAGAAGCTGCTAAGGAAATCTTTGCTTGCAATGATAGATATGATCTTAAAAATTATTAGCTAAATGGAAGCATCAATCTCTTAATGCTTGAATGAAACCTGACCCTGCTTTTGCTACTTCACCTATCTGTGTTACTGATAAGGATTATGAATTCTCAGTTGATCCTGAAATTATTACTTTAGTTGAATCTTATCCTTTTTATGGACTTGAATCTGAAACTGTTGTGGCATATCTTACCTGAATGATATAGACACCCTGTTTACTAATGATGAGAAGTCTCGCTATTACTATATCCTTATGATATTTCCATTCTCATTAAAGGGTGATGCTAAGACTTGGTAAAATTCTCTTTCTCCTGGTTGTGTGCGTAGTCCCCAGGATATGATTTATTACCTCTCTGCTAAATATTTCCCTACTCATAAGAAACAAGCTGCCTTGCGGGAAATATATAATTTTGTGCAAATCAAAGAAGAGAGTCTCCCACAAGCTTGGGGGAGGCTTATCCGGTTACTTAATGCTTTACCTGATCATCCTCTTAAGAAAAATGAAATACTTGATATCTTTTATAATGGACTAACCGATGCTTCCAAGGACTACTTGGATAGTTGTGCTGGTTGTGTTTTCAGGGAAAGAACAGTCGGCGAAGCTGAAATATTATTGAATAATATGTTGACTAATGAAAATAATTGGACTCTTCCTGAGCCAATTCCTGAAGTAATTCCTGAACCAATTGAGCCAACTCCTTAGCCTATTCCTAAACCCACTCCGAAGAAGAGAGGTGTTTTATTTCTCAGTCCTGAAGATATGCAAGAGGCAAAGAAATCAATGAAAGAAAAGAGTATTAAAGCTGAAGATGTTAAGAATTTACCTCCTATTGAAGAAATACATGGTCTTAATATACCGCCTGAAGAACCATATTGTCTTGATAACCCAACACAGGTAGTAAAGGTAAATTCTCTCTATAGATATGATAAAGTTGAAATACCCTCTACTAAATTTCATAGCCCATGCTTAGATGAATTTGATGACTTTATGGCTAGACAAGAAAGTTTTAATGCTTATGTTGGTAGAGAGTTAAAGAATAATGCTTTCAAGATAGGACGTGTAAGTGATAATCTGGGTAGAGTTAAAGATGAACTTCACCGCGTTAGCAAATATGCTTCTATGGTTGCTACTCAAGCTGAGCAAGTACTTAAAGCTCAAAATGATTTGCTTGATGAATTAAATAATAAAATTAACTTTGTTGTTTGAGTGGCTACTAGAACTGGTAGAATGACTCAGGAACCTTTGTATCTTGAAGGCCACCCTAAGAGAATCGAGCAAGATTCTTAGAGAAATAATTTAGGGGCACCTAGTTCTTCTAAAAAGAAGAAAAAGAAAACCGATAGAACTTTGCATGCTTCTAGTGAACCTACTGTAGACACACCTGAGAATCCCAATGATATTTCTATTTCTGATGCTGAAACACAATCAGGTGATGAACATGAACCTAGTGATAATGTTAATGATAATGTTCATGTTGATGCTCAACCTAGCGAAAACAATGATGTAGAGATGGAACCTGCTGTTGATCTTGATAACCCACAATCAGAGAATCAACGTTATGATAAGAGAGATTTTGTTGCTAGGAAGCACGGTAAAGAAAGAGACCCATGGGTTCAAAAACCCATGCCCTCTCCTCCTAAACCATCCAAGTCAAAGGATGATGAGGATTTTGAGCGCTTTGCTGAAATGATTAGACCTATTTTCTTACGTATGCGCTTAATTGATATGCTGAAAGTAAATCCTTATGCTAAGTATATGAAGGATATCATTACAAATAAAAGAAAGATACCGGAAGGTGAAATTTCCACGATGCTTGCTAATTACACTTTTAAGGGTGGAATACCAAAGAAACTTGGAGATCCAGGTGTACCAGCTATACCATGTTCCATTAAAAGAAATTATGTTAGAACTGCTTTATGTGATCTTGGAGACGGTGTTAGTGTTATGCCTCTCTCTTTATATCGTAGACTTGAATTGAATAAGTTGACACCTACTGAAATATCTTTGCAAATGGCTGATAAATCAACTGCTATACCTGTCGGTATTTGTGAGGATGTGCCTGTTGTGGTTGCAAATGTCACTATCTTAATGGACTTTGTTATTCTTGATATTCCTGAGGACAATAGTATGTCTATTATCCTTGGTAGACCTTTCCTTAATACTGCAGGGGATGTTATTGATTGCAACAAAGGCAATGTCACTTTTCATGTTAGTGGTAATGAGCATACGGTACACTTTCCGAGGAAACAATCTCAAGTTCATAGCATCAATTCTATTGAAAAAGTTCCAACTATCATTTTTGGAGGTTTTGAATTTCCTCTCCCTACTGTCAAGAAAAAGTATGATATTCTTATTGTTGGGGATTTTCATATCCCCGTTGAGGTAACTTAGTGTTATTCGAAATTTCTCTGCTTCCGTGTTATTCGGAATGAGTTTGTTAACAAGACTTGATCAACCTTGTTAGTGGATTCATCTTCATGATCACGAGATGGATGAAACTAGAAGGCACAACCTTCTGTACCTTCTTTTTACTTTCTGTTATTTAGAATAAATAAAGCAAAAATAGTATTATCCGTCTGTTTTCTGAATTATCTGTGCATTAAAAATAGTCCAAAAATAAAAGTGCTCCAAATGCCCTACAAATTTAGTATGATTTTTTCTGGAATATTTGAGGATTTTAGGCACTGAAATCACTGCAGGAGGGGCAAGCACCAGGCCATGAGAGTGGAGGGCGCGCCCCCTGTCGGTGTCAAAACCAGCAGATCTCGGGTAGGGGGTCCCGATCTATGCGTCAAGGCTGATGGTAACAGGAAGCGAGGGACACAGACATTTACCCAGGTTCGGGCCCTCTCGATGGAGGTAAAACCCAACTTCCTTCTTGATTAATATTGATGATATGGGTAGTACAAGAGTAGATCTACCACGAGATCGTAGAGGCTAAATCCTAAGAGCTAGCCTATGATGGTATGATTGTAATTGTGCTCGGCCTTCTAAGGACCAACCCCTCCGGTTTATATAGACACCGAAGAGGGCTAGGGTTTACATGGAGTCGGTTACAAGGAAGGATTTATAATATCCGGATCGCCAAGCTTGCCTTCCATGCAAAGGAGAGTCCCATACGCACACGGTCCAAAGTCTTGAGTCTTGTATCTTCACGCTTCAATAGTCCAGACGTTGTACACAGTCCGGCTGTCCGGATACCCCCTAATCCAGGACTCCCTTAGTAGCCCCTGAACCAGGCTTCAATGACGATGAGTCCGGCGCGCAGAATTGTCTTCGGCATTGCAAGGCGGGTTCCTTCTCCGAATACTCCAAAGTAATCATAGAACACTTAGACCGTGTCTGGATCTTCGAGATGATCTTCATATGCCACCGTAGAGAGAATGATATTTCACAGATGCAATCTGCTGACAACTTTTTCTGATGACGTGACACGTTATTACAGTCGGATCATTATTCTATCTGTTTTCCCACAACCAGCTACAACGCATGTTGCGAGGCAGTTTCTTTGACACGTCTTGTCAAAGCAGATATCGTGTCCCCTTATCACGGGATTCTCATCAATACGGGTATGGGTAATCTCACCATGCCATTAATCGTGGCGCTTGGGAGACAAGCAATTCTCAACAGGCAAGTGGGGAGGCGCACCGCTCTCGGCTCCTCTATAAAGGGATAAGATTTCCCCATTTTCACCCACGCCTTCTTCCTCCTTTGCCCACTCTTGCCCCCTCGAGCTCCAGCGCCCAAGCCCAAATCTTCTCCGCACAGCTAAACATGTCCGGAGCAGGAGGCAAGTGGGTGGCTTCCACCGTCAAGGAGAAGCACATCACAAATCTTCGGGCGGCCGGATACTTGGCCGCGGACATAGCGCACCAGCTACCGGACGCCGGGCAGGTCATTCCGACCCCAGGACCCCACGAGAGGGTCATATTCGTCGCCCACTTCGTTCGTGGACTGGGATTTCCACTCCATCCCTTCGTCCGCGGGCTCATGTTCTACTACGGGCTAGATTTCCATGATCTAGCCCCAAATTTCATCCTCAACATCTCGGCATTCATCGTCATATGCGAGGCCTTCCTCCGCATCCGGCCTCACTTCGGCCTATGGCTGCAAACTTTCTGCGTGAAGCCGAAGGTTGTAAGCGGCCAACAAGCGGAGTGCGGAGGGGCCATGGTGGGAAGAATGCCCAATGTCACATGGCTCGACGGCTCCTTTGCGGAGACCGTAAAAGGATGGCAATCGGGGTGGTTCTACATCACCGAGCCGCGCGGCACCAACTGGGCGGTGGCCCCCGAATTTAGATCCGAAGCCCCATGCGGCTCACCTCCTGGGAAAGGAAGGGCCTATCCTGGGGCGATTCTACGGAGCTGACCGGACTCCAGACATGCATCAAAAGCATGAAGGACAAGAACATCAAGCTTGTCAACGTGATCCAGGTCATGCTCGTTCGCCGGATCCTACCCTGCCAAAGGCGGGCAGTCAATCTATGGGAGTTCGTCCCGGCCGAACACCGGACGCTCCAGAAGCTCTACGACATGATGCACAAAGGCGCATGGAAGGTGCTGTTCAAGGCCTCCGAAGTACCTCCTCCCACATCCAGGACCGCGGGCTTCACGCCGTGTGGGCTCCTAGTCAGTTGAGTTCTCAGACTACCACCGGACCCGGTTCTTCCCAATATACTCATAGGAGAGCCTTAAGTAGTTATGCATATTTGCTTCAGGATTATGTGGACACAGCGGAGCAGGTTTACTGCTCGGCTCCACTGCCAGAAGGCCCAGCTGATGCTCTCCTGACGGAGATGCTGGTCCCGGCACCGTACAAGGTGCCGGAGAAGAAGGCCCCGGGGATCCGAAAGGGTCTTCGACGTAAGGTTGTGCCGGAAGCCTCGTCTGAAGACGACGAGGCGGACTCCTCCCACGAAGGGGAGGAGGAAGAAGAAGAAGACGCCCCATCCGAAGAGGATGAGGGGCCCGGGGAAGCGGACCGGGGGGCCGGAAAAGGCCCTCGGCGCAGGGCCGTCATTCCCCTGTCGTCTGATGACGACGAGACGGATACCTCCCGCGGAGGCGGGGGGAATCAAGAAAATATTCCACCTCCCCGCACCGGGGAGGGGAAGAAGAGAAAAGCCGCCCCGGAGGGGGAGGCTGGGGCGTCCAAGAAGGGGAACGTGCCCCTTTCGGACTACTCCGCCACAGCTGCTCATAGTGAGGAGGGGTGGCTGCCCAGGGGGAAGCCCCTAGTGCGATCATAAGTGTCCGCATTCTATCATGATTTCACTTCATAGTTTTTGTATTTATAATGCCGAACATATGTGCAGTCCGGCCAGGGATCACCCCGATGTGTCTTCCTCCAGGTCCCTGAGCGATTCAGCGATAAATTCGCTTCCGACGGCCACTACTCCTCAACCCGCGGATGACACGGAGGTGTTGTCCCAAAGGCTCCCAGAGCGGGGGAGGTGACTCTGGAGACGCCCCGAGGCGGGGTCCCAGACGTCGGACACGCATGGTTCAAGATCCCCGCGGATCGTGTCGACGAGAGCCATGGCCAGCCGGGCTCTCAGCCGAACACAATTCCAGAACCTTCGGTGGTTCCGGACTCAGGCGTGCGACCCCTCGTTAGGGAGGGCGAACCGTCTGTGTCGAGGACTTCCGTTGCGCATGAGGCACTGGACTATCTGCTGGAAGCGCTTCGTGGCACTTCCATGGATGAAGAGCACCGTACTCTCATGAGTACGGTGATTCGGAAGGTTTTGTCCGCCAAAAGCGGACTAACCGAAGCTTGCACCAGCCTCCTGACATGCTTTGAGGTAAGTAATAAATATGTGCAAAATTACCACCCGATAGGTAGTAGCCCCTTATACTCTGTTTTGTGTTCGGGAAGAAAAGCCAAACAGAGGGTCAAATATAGTCCGCAGGAGTCTAATAATAAGTATTGTTGTGAATAAGCAGGTCGTGTTGCTTGCTGTTGCTGCCCGTACTGCCGAGGTTGCCGAACTGAAGCGGGACCTGGAGCAGGCGCGGGGAGAGCTCGACCTCACGAGGAGGCAGCTCGAAGAGGACGGGGGTAAGTGATTCCCCTCTCTTATGTATTTGAGGATATACCAAAATTGGCTAGTCTAACACCCAAGCGTCGTGACTGTGAAACAGGGGCCACTACCGAAGTGGCGTCCCTGAAGAAAGCGTTGTCCAAGGCCGAAGACAAAGCAGCCTTGGAATGCAAAGAGCGCGAAAATCAAAGTGCTAGAGTAGGCGAGGTACAGCAAGAGCTCCAGGACCTCGGCAAGAAATGCGAGTCCGTGGAGCATGATCTAAAGGCGAAAGAGGCTGAGCTTGCGAAGGCCCTTGTGAATTTGAAGGACGCGAAGGCCGAAGCCGAGAAAGCACAGCAGGAGATCCAGGAGGCCAAGAAGATAGCAGCGGGTAAGAAGTTCTTTATGCAAAGCAAACATGTGGAGGAGGCGTTTCTTTTACTTACTCGAATTCGGAGCTCTCCAGGGGCATTCGCAGATCTGCCACGCAACGTATCAGACGCTGCGGAGTTCTACCGTGCCCAGGAGGGGAACTCAACGGAGAAGCTATTCTGGTCCCAGTATGCTGGGGCCGAACACCTGATGCCTCTGAGTGACCAACTGAAGCAGTTGGTCGAACTCCACAGGGCGGCCGAACTAGCTATGAAAGGTTTCATAGTCCGGATGTGGCCTGGTGAGCTCATGCCCAGTAGCTACTTCGGCCTGATCAAGCGGATGGTGGATGCCTGCCCGCGACTTGAGGTGATCAAGAGATCCGTGTGCATTGAGAGTGCCCACCGGGCCTTTGCCCGCGTCAAGGTGCATTGGGGCAAGCTGGATGCGGAGAAGCTGGTCAAAGACGGGCCGCTGGAGGGCAAGGCGCATCGCCATCATGAGCTGTACTATGATGGCGTTATGAAGGGTGCTCGTCTCTTCACTGATGAATGTACCAAGGACACCGTTTTTGAATGAATTCACTTATGTCATGTTTGTAATTTAAGGACGAAGTTACTTGCGCTATGTAGCGCTTTTATTATTTAAAATATTACCTTCTGTGCGGCTGTTTATAAAATTCTGAAAGTAGGCTAGTCGTCGGCTTCCTCCCCCACGTAACCAGTACTTGGGTGTTCGTGGAAAACCCGGACACTCTTTATCCAAATGTTTGGTCCCTTAAGGAGGTGTCCGGCGCAGCGAACAAGGCAATCGGACTATGCGGCTTTATAACTTTCACTTAGCCATAGAAGTCTACAATTTTAAATTTCGGCAAAGCCCCTAGAATCCGGAACACCGAATCGGGGTGCTATACACGCCTAGATCGGACAAAGCCGATATATCGCCTAAAGCGGAAAATCTTTAAGGATTTTAAGACCTCTCAAACAGCGACCAGCTCTCGCCATATCATGCCGGTCAGTTTTCGGCTTTCTCTACTGAGGTGCTCGTCCGGAAGAACCGGGACACAATCGCAGTAGTTCTCCCTACGCTACCTTAGCCGATATAATGGAACATAAGGCACCAAAACAAGGGAGCCGGGCTATCCCAACTATAGACCCAAGACATGATTTGGAGCTGATGCATATAGTGCTATAAGTTCGGGGTGTCGCACTGTCGAAAGTGTTTGGACTTTATTTGCCATACTATGGGGCGCCATGAGGAGCCCCTGGCAAACTGACCATACCAAGGTGTACGGATGCAATACCAAATAAACATTTATAAGAGAAGAAAATGCTCAACTAAGGATAATAAGCTGATGCTATATATAGTCTCCGGTTGATGAAAAATACGTTTAAGCGTATGTTTACAATGGATGCATTAAGCAGAGATAAAATAGGACTATTTGACATGTCCTATCCAGGGGCAGGCTGTGTACAGATAGATAAAGCAGGTATAATGATCGTAAATAGATTCCACCTAGGTATTTCCTTCTGTGCACGACATCTGCTGCCCCCTTGGATGTCTCTCCCATATGAGACCAGCAATTCGGCTCTTCTAAGGATGTTGCACTAACACGGTTTCCTGAAATGTAAAAGGGAAAGAGTATGAAGGTATTTGGCGGTTACCCGCACTAGTGACTAAGTCATTGATGCGCCTCCGCCTATGCCCATGGTATCTCGAGTGCGTAATTGTGTACGCGTGGCACGAATGCTGCTTTGAAGGGGCTGAAGCGGAGGCCGGACTGCTAATCACGCTCTTGGCGTTCCTGATGATCCTGTTGCGGGGTGCTCCGGACTCGCTTGACTGTGCTCGAAGGAGTCACCGGATTGGTTTGTCGGAGTAGGCCGCATTGTACTTCTGCCGCGAGGGCTGCCGTATGCTCTTCTGTTCGAAGGGAGCGGTCCATGTTTCCATTGACAGTGATGACCCCGCGCGGTCCTGGCATCTTGAGCTTGAGGTATGCATAATGTGGTACCGCATTAAATCTAGCAAATGCGGTTCGTCCGAGCAGTGCGTGGTAAACACTGCGGAAAGGGATGATGCCAAAGATTAACTCTTTGCTCCGGAAGTTGTCCGGAGATCCGAAGACCACTTCCAGTGTTATAGAGCCCGTACAGCGGGCCTCTACTCCAGGAATAACACCTTTAAAGGTTGTTTTAGTGGGCTTGATCCTTGAAGGGCCAATGCCCATTTTGCGCACTGTGTCCTGATAAAGCAGGTTCAGGTTGCTGCCGCCGTCCATAAGGACCCGCGTGAGGTGGAATCCGTCAATGATTGGGTCTAAGACCAATGCGGCTGAGCCGCCATGACAGACGTTGGTAGGACGATCCCTACGATCAAAGGTGATCGGACACGCTAACCATGGGTTGAATTTGGGGGCGACTGGCTCCATCGCATAGACGTTCCATAGTGCTCGCTTCCGTTCCCGCTTGGGGATGTGAATGGCGTAGATCATATTGACCGTTTTCACCTGGGGGGAAATTTCTTTTGTCCCCCCGTATTCGGACGCCGGGGCTCTTCGTCATCGTCGCCGTGCAGCCCCTTGTCCTTGTTTTTGGTGTTTATCTTACTAGCCTGTTTGAACACCCAGCAGTCTCTGTTGGTGTGGTTGGCTGGCTTGTCCGGGGTGCCATGAATTTGGCACGAGCGCTCTAGTATGCGGTCCAAGCTGGACGGTCCCTGATTATTTCTTTTGAACGGGTTTTTCCACTGACTGGACTTAGATCGGCTGAATCCGGCGTTGACCGTCGTGTCTTCAGTGCTGTTGCCGTTGTTCCGTCTCTTATGCCTGTTACATCGTGGCTTGCCATTAGCATCGCGGCCGTTTGAAGTGCTGGAATGTGGTGTGGTGCCGCTGCGAGCCAACCAGCTATCCTCACCTGCACAAAAGCGGGTCATTAGGGTTGTGAGAGCTGCCATAGACTTGGGTTTTTCCTGGCCGAGGTGTCGAGTGATCCACTCGTCATGGATATTATGCTTGAAAGCCGCCAGGGCTTCGGTGTCCGGACAGTCGACTATATGGTTCTATTTAGTAAGGAACCGAGTCCAGAATTTCTGGGCTGACTCTCCGAGCTGTTGATAATGTGGCTCAGGTCATCGGCGTTTGGTGGTCGCACATATGTGCCCTGGAAGTTATCAAGGAATGCATCTTCCAGGTTTTCCCAACTGCCAATGGAATTTGCTGGTAGGCTGTTTAACCAGTGTCGGGCTGGTCCTTTGAGCTTAAGGGGAAGATACTTGATGGCGTGTAGATCATCTTCGTGGGCCATGTGAATGTGGAGAAGGAAATCTTCGATCCATACTGCGGGGTCTGTTGTGCCATCGTACGATTCGATGTTTACGAGTTTGAACCCTTCTAGGAATTCATGATCCATTACTTCGTCAGTGAAGCAGAGAGGGTGTGCCGGGCTATGTGGCTATGCAGCTTGAATTGGTCTGGGTTGCTGTGTTCGGCCCGGCCGGACTTGTTGATGATGTATCCGGCGCGACAATCATCATCGCACGCTGGGGCGCGCCCCCGCGATCCGTAGATCGATCTTGGCTGTCCTGCTTTGTTTTCCAGAATATCTTGCAGGTCTTGCTTGTTGCCCTGGGCCGTAGTATATCGGCGTGGGGGTGAGGGCTGGTATGCGGGCTGGTATCCTGTTTTATCCCGGCCACGGGGTAGCCGGTCAGCCGTTTGGCGCTCGAGTCCATATTCCTCGGCTGCCAGGACTTCAGTCCATCTATCTATGAGCAGATCTTGATCATCTTGGAGTTGCTGCTGCTTCTTCTTCAGGATCCTCGCAGTGGCTATAAGCCTACGCTTGAAGCGCTCCTGCTCCACGGGATCCTCAGGCACGCTGAATTTGTCGTCGCCGAGGCTAATCTCGTCTTCGGAGGGGGGCATGTAGTTGTCCTCCTCCGGGTATACGTCTGTCGCCTATTCTTCTGGGTTGATATGCTCATCTTCTTGTTCGGCCTGCTCGAAGGCGGGCTGGTCAGGGTCATATTCTTCTTCGGTGCCATCCGGGTTATTTTCGTCTCCGGAGCCGGTATTGCTGTGGCGGGGCTTGGAGCGGCGCCGACGACGCCCATGCTTTGTTTTTATTCTCGAGGGGTTATCCTCCGTTGCCTCATAGCCATTTGTTTCCTTCGGAGTGTCCGCCATATATATATCATATGAGAAGGTGGCCGTCCACCGCCCAGTGAGCGATGGCTCCTGTAATTCTCCTAGATCGTCATCCATACTGTCGATGTCTTTGGAGTCGAAGTCAAGCACGTCGGTTAGATCATCGATCATGGCAATGAAGTGGGTGGTGGGTGGGCAACAAATTCTGTCGTTGTCTGCTTCCGACTCGAGCCGGACATAGTTCGGCCTGGAGTCTCCTGACAAAGAGAGAGACTTCAATAAGTCTAGCATGTCACCAAAGGGCGAGTGCTGAAAGACGTCCGCCGCGGTGAACTCCATCACCGGAGCCCAACCAGGATCGTCAGGCTCGGGGACGCACGGACTAGAACCTACATCCGGATATGAATCCGGGGGTCCGGAGTCACAGGCTCCCTCAGAAGTAAGGCCTGTGTTCGGCTCCATCGCCGATGAGGGTATGGCCTGCGGGGCGGGGTCCAGCCCTCCGCCCTTAGGCAACACAATCTGCCCCAGATTTAAATCCGAGGCTTCTGCCGGGGTGATATCCCGAGCATCGTCCGACAGCAGGTCTAAGCCATGCTCATCGTGACTGTTCGGCGCTCCTGACGCTGGCCCGAATCCGTTGAAGATCAAGTCCCCGCGAATATCCGTTGTGTAGTTCAGGTTTCCGAACCTGACCTGGTGGTCGGGGGCATAGCTATCGATCTGCTCCAGGTGGCCAAGCGAATTGGCCCGCCGAACACGAAGATCTGTCCGGGGAGGAAAGTCTCGCCCTGGACAGCGTCATTGATGATGATCGAAGGAGCCATCGAGCCTGACAGCGATGACACAGAGGAACTCTCAATGAAAGCACCATTGTCGGTGTCAAAACCGGCGGATCTCGGGTAGGGGGTCCCGATCTGTGTGTCAAGGCTGATGGTAATAGGAAGCGAGGGACACAGACGTTTACCCAGGTTCGAGCCCTCTCGATGGAGGTAAAACCCTACTTCCTGCTTGATTAATATTGATGATATGGGTAGTACAGGAGTAGATCTACCACGATATTGTAGAGGCTAAATCCTAAGAGCTAGCCTATGATGGTATGATTGTAATTATGATCGGCCTTCTAAGGACCAACCCCTCCAGTTTATATAGACACCGGAGAGGGCTAGGGTTTACATGGAGTCGGTTACAAGGAAGGAAATATAATATCTGGATCGCCAAGCTTGCCTTCCAGGCAAAGGAGAGTCCCATCCGGACACGGGCCGATGTCTTGAGTCTTGTATCTTCACGCTTCAATAGTCCGGACATTGTACACAGTCCGACTGTCCGGATACCCCCTAATCCAGGACTCCCTCACCCCCCTGTAGGGCTCGCCCCCCTGTCTCATGGGCCCCTGGTGGTCCCCCACCACTTATGCCAGCACCCACACACTTCATCTTCTACCCAAAAAATCCCCATCTAGCTCAAGCACGAGTTCTAGCTCATTTTGCTACGATTTTCGATCTCCTTGCTCAAAGCTCCATTCACAAAACTTCTTTGGGAGATTGTTGCTTGATATGTGACTCCTCCATTGGTCCAATTAGTTTTTGTTCTAGTGCTTTATTCATTGCAATTTTTTGCTGCATAGGTGACCATGTTCTTGAGCTTGCATGTTAAATTTTTGAGGTCCCAAGCAATTCCAATGCATGATATAGGCTCTAGGCACTTTTAGGAGTAGTTGCTATCAATCTTGTTTAGTTTTATTCACTTTTATTTTGAAGTTACTAAAATTTCAGAAATTTTCAGAAAAAGAAATATGCTTAGAAGAATGTACCAAGGTGGTTCCTCGGCAAAGAAAGGGCCAAGGATTGCTATACGTGAGCAAGATGTTAAATTGCCGAGGGACGCAAATGTACGAGCTTGTGAGTGGCCGTCCGATGATTTTATGGCTGAAGCAGGGTTCAAGGAGGAATTTGACGCATATGTGCATAATGCCGAGCTGGAGGACTTCTTACAAGATAAGTGTCCTCAATACTATCAATTGACTGATTCCTTTGTGCGGAGATTCCAATATAACTGTATGCGTAATTCTCCTAGTGTCATGTTTGATATTTATGATACATCTTATACCATGGATTTAGAGGATTTCGCAACTGCTTGCAAACTCCCGCAGTGGGGTAATATTAATGATCCTCACAAATCTGAATTTAGAGATTTTCTTGCTAGTATTACTGTGGGAGAATCTAGGGACATAGCACAAGCTACCATAGGGTGCATTCATTTTCCTGCTATACATTATTTTGCTCTCTTTATTGGTAGATGCATTAACGGTAAGGATGAAGCATGTCACATGTGTGTCCCTGATCTTTGTGTCCTCAAGATGTTGTGTCAGGTTATAAAGGTTATAACTTGGGGGCAATAGTTGGACGTAGGTCGCAGAATAATAGTAGAAGGGGGGATTTATTTGGAGGAATTTATGCAACCCGTGTGGCTAATTTTCTTAATATAGCCCCTCGAGAGGGGGATATGATTTTACCTCTTGTTTATTTAGATAAAGAAGCTATGTTCGATCATCATTTTCTTGAGAGGAAAGAACAATTCCTCCATTATCAACTAATCTATGACAGACGCAATGTCGTCCCTGTTACTCTTCATGCTCCCTACGTTTTTGATTATCAGGCAAAAGGAAGATATGTTGTCACTAGGGAAGAAGCAGCTGAATACGAGAGGGGAATGGAGGCAGCTCGCCAACACGCTGCTACTCAGGAGGCGGTCGCCTCTGCATCTCAGTACAACCCCAATTTCACTTATGGATATCAGCCAGGCGGTCATTGGTATTAGACCAACTTAGGACAAAAGCCTAAGCTTAGGGGAGTACGTATTTCTCACCGACTTTACATTCATGTTCACACACTAGTCGTCGGTGCTCATACTCTTTCATTGTATTATCCATGCTAGTTTAAATTTCTTTTTCTATTTTTCTTCTTGCGTGTTTGATAAACCTTAAGAAAAACCAAAAAAATTAGTTAGTTTAAATTCTATGCTTGTAGTAGAAATTAAAATGAAAACCCCAAAAGATTTCTAGTTCTTCTTCTTACTTATTGGGAGCGTTCTCGTGTAAATAGTTTTATTTTCCTTTCTTTCTTTTGGGGGTCGAGAAGACCATATTGAAAATGCTTAGTGGCTCTCATTTGCATGATTGTTTATTTAATTTAGAGCCCATATTACTTGTCTTCTCTCTTGAGTTGAATGCTTGCAGATTCCAGCTTAGTCCAATGCACGTGCACTCTTATTATTATACACATCGTTCAGTCGTGCAAGTGAAAGGCAATAATGACAACATATGATGGACTTATTGGGATGAGAAAAGCTGGTATGAACTCGACCTCTCTTGTTTTTGTAAATATGATGAGTTCATCGTTTCTGAGTCAGCTTATTATGAAGTAAACATATTTGCAATGACATTTAGGGATTATAGTTGCGTGTGCCATGCCTGATTAGCTATGAGTTATAATGGTTTACCTTCCGTGCCAACATGCTATTAGAATGATTATGATGTGATATGATGGGATGGTATCCTCCTTTAAATGAATTGAGTGACTCGACTTGGCACATGTTCATGCATGTAGTTGAATCAAATCAACATAGCCTTCATGATATTTATGTTAATGGTGGATTATATCCTACTCCTGCTTGTACCTGGTGTGAATTAATTTTAATGCATGTTTACGATTGTTGTCGCTCTCTCAGTTCATCGCTTCCCAGTCTTTTGCTAGCCTTCACCTGTACTAAGCGGGAATACTGCTTGTGCATCCAAACTCCTTAAACCCCAAAGTTGTTCCATATGAGTCCACTATACCTACCTATATGCGGTATTTACCTGTCGTTCCAAGTAAATTTGTATGTGCCAAACTCCAAACCTTCAAATGAAATTATGTTTTGTATGCTCGAGCAGCTCATGTTTCAACTAGGGCTGCCTATATCTTCCATGCTAGGCAGGTTATTCTCACGAGGAGTGGACTCCGCTCCTCATTCCCGAGAATGGGCCGGTAACCGGGATGCCCAGTCCCATGATCCAAAAAGATCAAAGCAAACCAAAATAATTAAACAAAACTCCCCCAGGGCTATTGTATGTTGGAGGCACTCGTTGTTCCGAGCAAGCCATGGATTGATGTTTGTCGGTGGTTGAGGGAGTATAAACCTTTACCATTCTGTTTGGGAACTGCCTATAATGCATGTAGTATGGAAGATACAGCCATCTCATAGTTGTTGCGTTGACAGTGCAAGTATGCTGCTCAAAATGTTATTCAATCTCTATTTTAAAATCGAGCTTTGGTAGCTCTACAAATCCCTGCTTCCCTCTGCGAAGGGCCTATCTATTTACTTTCATGTTGAGTCATCACCCTTCTTATTAAAAGCACCTGCTGGAGAGCACACTGTCATTTGCATTCTTTATTATTGGTTTATATTGGGTATGACTTGACTGGATCTCTTTTCCCATGACTTACAATGTTTAGTCAGTCCTTGATCTTTAAAGGTGCTCTGCATTTATGTTTTGCGGTCTCAGAAAGGGCTAGCGAGATACCATTTTGTTATATCATGTTATAATTATTTTGAGGAAGTGTTGTCATCCGAGTTTTATTATTATGTCTCGCTAGCTGATTATGTTATTGATATGAGTAATTGTGAGACCTACGTGTTATTGTTAGTATGGTTAGTTCATAATATTTGTTGAAACTTGAATGCTGGATTTTCATGTTTACAACAACAAGAGCAAACAGAGTTTGTAAAGTTCTTCTTTATCACTTTCAGTTTGTCAACTGAATTGCTTGAGGACAAGCAAAGGTTTAAGCTTGGGGGAGTTGATACGTCTCCAACGTATCTACTTTTCCAAACACATTTGCCCTTGTTTTGGACTCTAACTTGCATGATTTGAATGAAACTAACCCGGACTTACGCTGTTTTCAGCAGAACTACCATGATGTTGTTTTATGTGTAGAAAAGAAAAGTTCTCGAAATGTCCTAGAAATCCATGGAGGCACTTTTTGGAATTAATAAGAATGTTTGGCGAAAGAATCAAGACCAGGGGCCCAGGGCCTGTCCACGAGACAGGGGGGAGCCCCGCACCTGTAGGGCGCGCCTCCTATCTCGTGGGCCCCCTGGACCTCCACCGACCTCAACTCCAACTCCATATATTCACGTTCGGGGAGAAAAAAATTAGAGAGAAAGTTTCATCGCGTTTTACGACACGGAGCCACCGCCAAGCCCTAATCTCTCTCAGGAGGGCTGATCTGGAGTCAGTTCGGGGCTCCGGAGAGGGGGATTCGTCACCGTCGTCATCATCAACCATCCTCCATCACCAATTTCATGATGCTCACCGCTGTGCGTGAGTAATTCCATCATAGGCTTGCTGGACGGTGATGGGTTGGATGAGATTTACCATGTAATCCAGTTAGTTTTGTTAGGGTTTGATCCCTAGTATCCACTATGTTCTGAGATTGATGTTGCTATGACTTTGATATGCTTAATGCTTGTCACTAGGGCCCGAGTGCCATGATTTCAGATCTGAACCTATTATGTTTTCATGAATATATGTGTGTTCTTGATCCTATCTTGCAAGTCTATAGTCACCTATTATGTGTTATGATCCGACAACCCAGAAGTGACAATAATCGGGATACTTCTCGGTGATGACCGTAGTTTGAGGAGTTCATGTATTCACTATGTGATAATGCTTTGTTCCGGTTCTCTATTAAAAGGAGGCCTTAATATCCCTTAGTTTCTGCTAGGACCCCGCTTCCACGGGAGGGTAGGCAAAAGATGTCATGCAAGTTCTTTTCCATAAGCACGTATGACTATTTACGGAATACATGCCTACATTACATTGATGAACTGGAGCTAGTTCTGTGTCACCCTATGTTATAACTATTACATGAGGAATCGCATCCGGCATAATTATCCATCACTGATCCATTGCCTATGAGCTTTTCATATATTGTTCTTCACTTATTTACTTTTCCGTTGCTACTGTTACAACGACTACAAAAACCAAAAAACATTTATCTTTACTTTTGCTACCGCTACCTTTATTATCATACCACTTTTTCTACTAAATACTTTGCTGCAGATACTAAGTTATCCAGGTGTGGTTGAATTGACAACTCAACTGCTAATACTCAAGAATATTATTTGGCTCCCCTTGTGCCGAATCAATAAATTTGGGTTGAATACTTTACCCTCAAAAGATGTTGTGATCCCCTACACTTGTGGGTTATCAGGTAACAGGAGGCAAGGGACACAATGTTTACCCAGGTTCGGGCCCTCTCGATGGAGGTAAAACCCTACTTCCTGCTTGATTGATATTGATGATATGAGTAGTACAAGAGTTGATCTACCACGAGATCGTAGAGGCTAAACCCTAGAAGCTAGCCTATGATGATTATGATCGTGATCGTCCCTCTAAGGACTAAACCCTCTGGTTTATATAGACACGGAGGGGACTAGGGTTTACATGGAGTCGGTTACAAAGAAGGAAACACAATATCCGGATTGCCAAGCTTGTCTTCCACGCAAAGGAGAGTCCCATCCGGACACGGGACAGAGTCTTGAGTCTTGTATCTTCATGCTCCAATAGTCCGGACAAAGTATATAGTCCGGCTGTCCGGATACACCCTAATCCAGGACTCCCTCAGTAGCCCCTGAACCAGGCTTCAATAACGATGAGTCCGGCGCGCAGTTTTGTCTTTGGCATTGCAAGGTGGGTTCCTTCTCCGAATATTCCAAAATAATTATCGAACACTTGGATCGTGTCTGGATCTGCAAGATGATCTTCATACACCACTGTAGAGAGAATGATATTCCACGAATATACTCTGCTGACAACTTTTAGATAAAGCGACATGATACTATTGTCGAGTCATTATTCGAACCGTTTTACCACAACCAGCCTCAGCGCATATCGTGAGGCGGTTTCCTCTGCATGTCTTGCCGAAGCAGAGATCGTGTCCTCTTATTGCGGGATTCTCATCAATACGGGTACGGGTAACCCAAACGCACCGCTAATTGCGGCGAGTGGAGAACGAGCGGGTTCCACCAGGCAAGTGGGGAGGCGCAAATGCTTTTACCACCTCTATGAAAAGATAAGGCCTCTTCCTTTTTACCCATGCCTTTTCCCTCTGCTAGTCCATTCCCCACTCCTCGAGCCCTAGCGCCCAAGCACTCTTCTTCTCCACCGAAGAGAGGTTCTCCGAAGATGTACGGATCTGGAGCAGGAGGCAAATGGATGGCCTCTACCGTCTAGGAGAATGATATCAAGAGGCTCCGAGAGGCCGGGTACCTGACCAAAAAGATCGGCCACCATCTTCCGCCGGCGGGACAGATCGTCCCTACTCCGGAGCCCCATGAGAGGGTCGTGTTTCTTCCTCATTTTGTCCGCGGGCTCGGGTTTCCCCTTCACCCATTTATTCGCGGTATCATGTATTATTACGAGATTGACTTTCATGATCTGTCCCCCAATTCTTTCCTTAATATCTCGACGTTCATCGTCGTGTGTGAGGCTTTTCTCTGAATTTCGCCTCACTTTGGCCTATGGCTGAAGATTTTCAATGTGAAGCCCAAGGTGGTGAGTGGCGAGCACGCCGAGTGCCGCGGCGCCATGGTGAGCAAGATTCCCAAGGTTGTATGGCCGACGGCTGCCTTCAATGACTCTGTCAAGGAGTGGCAGTAGCAGTGGTTCTATATTATCGAACCGCGCGGCAAAAAGTGGGCTGCGGCTCCCGAGTTCAGATCCGAAGCCCCACTGCGGCTCACGTCCTGGCCCGAGAAGGGCCTGAACTGGTCCTCGTCTAATGAGTTGTCACTGCTCCAGATGCGTGTCCAGAGTGTGGTCGACAAGGATGTCAAACTCGTCGACATAGTCCAGGTGATGTTAGTTCGCCTGATTCTCCCTTGCCAGCGTCGGGCCTGCAATTTGTGGGAATACGACCCAACCGAGCACCAGACCCTACGGGAGCTCTATGGTTCCTCCCACAAGGATATCTGGAAGGTTCTCTTTAAGTCCGGCAAATCATGGCCGGGCTCCGCCGAGGACCGTGGGTATCAATTATCCCACTCTGCAAGTTCGGTAAGTAATTGTTGTGCCCTGTCCATCCACGCTTCAGTTGGCATGTCCTGAGGGAGACATTTTCATCATGCTTTATCTTAACCCCAGGGATGGATAAAAAAGGTGGAGTGGATACACTGTCCTGCCCCGCTGCCGGAGGACCCGGCTGGACCTCTTTTGACAAAGATGCTGGTCCCAACGCCTTACGAGGCGCCAAGGAAAGAGGCTTCCAAGAAGGTCAAGAAGACCCGGAGTGGCCTCCGTCGTCGCGATGCTTCGGATGCAAAATCCGAAGACTCCAGCGACCATCCCTTTGCCAAAGACGAAGAGGAGGAGGAGGAGGAGGAGGAAGACGAGTCCCCCGCGGGGGGTGGGAAGAAAAGGACGGCTTCCTCATCCCTGGAGGCCGAATTGCCGAAGAGGGGGAAAGGTTCCCTCCCAAAGGCATCCACCACGGCTGCCGATAGCAGCCCGGAGTGGGATCCCAGGGTCCAGCCCCTGGAAAAGTCATAAGTATACAAAATCCGAACACGCATACGCGCCCAGGGTTGTTAGGATGTAGTAGTTTTAACTGTCGCCATATTTCGTACAGCCCGACGAGGTCCCACACCGGACAGTCCTCCTCGGAGGATTCGCTGAGCTCAGACGCCCTGGCGAGCGAGACGCCTCCAGAGGCCCCTTCCCCGAAGCCTAGGCGCGACATCGAGGTGTCGGCTCAGTGGGTCCTGGACCAGGGGGGCATATCCCTGGGGCCGGACACACGAGAGCAGCGGCTCCCATGCGCGTCGATGGTGGGGGTGATCTTAGGTCCGGACCCCAGCCGGACACGGTCCTAGAGACCTTTAAAGCTCCAGGATCGGGTGAACAGCCGCCCTTGGGGGGCTTGCCTACTCAGCCAGCGGCCTCTGTCTAAGCAGAGCTGTCGGGCGGCCTATCGACAGTGCTAAGAAGCGCGTCTATCGTCGATGAACATCGTGCCCTCATGGGTGCGGTGCTTGAAAAGATTCAGTCCGCTAAGAGCGGACTGAACGAATCCTGCCTTAGTCTTATAAAGGGCTTTGAGGTATGTTTTTTAAGAAACCTTTGGGAGATTGTCATAATATGAGTAGTAGCCCCTCATGCACTATGCGGCGAAAGAAAGCCGAACAGGGGATCAAATTTTTCGTTTTGCAGGAGACTCAATTAATGACGTGTATCCCTTTGTTTGAAGATAGGCGTCTGCAGGGACGACCGCCGCTCATGGTGCGGAGGTGTCCGAACTAAAGCAGCGTCTGAAACGGGCCGAAGAGGAACTTGGCCGTGTGAAGAAGCAGTTTGAGGACAAGCAAGGTATGTTGGAACCTTGTGCTAAGTTGAGCACGAATTAGAAGTTGTGCCTAATTAACATATTTGCATTGTATGCTCTAGGGGCGAGTGCCGAAATTGAGGTACTGAAGAAGCTTGTGGCCGAAGCTGTAACACCCCAAAAATTTAACCAGGTTTTAGTTATTAAAATTTTTCCAAGAATTTAAAAAAATTTGCCTGCAAGAATATCTCTGTTGATTTCAAAACTTTTCTTTTAATATTAAGGAATTTTTCCCAAGTGGATCCTTCCAAAACATATTGGACTTATATGCCCTCTCATTAAAAACATCTCTCAATCAGTAGATTTATTTACTAAATTATTTCACCCTGAGCTTTATTCATTAAAATGACTTGTTTTGAGTTTTGGAGCTCTTTTTGTACTACAACCAGTTGATAGATTTTACTATAAATCCAACCAAAATTTGGAGATGTCATGTGATGTCTCAAAATCACTTTTGTGCAATAATATATTTCATTCATTGCATATTTTGAGTGCTACACATGTTTTTCTTCTCTGGTCCAGTGGAAAATTTTGCACTACAACCCTTTTAATTATTTCTTTCTAGCTTCCACCAAAATTATGGGATGTCAGTAGCAGCATATGATTCCATTATATGCAAAAATACAAGGATGTTCTTAGAAAATTTTGAGTGAATCAACCTCATCTTCATTCTGGTCCAACATGATGGTTTGTACAGCATCCATATTATTGCTTGCTCTTTGGC
Organism: Triticum aestivum; assembly: GCF_018294505.1. NCBI lineage: Eukaryota > Viridiplantae > Streptophyta > Magnoliopsida > Poales > Poaceae > Triticum > Triticum aestivum. The sequence goes on from NC_057810.1 coordinate 491,984,234, forward strand.
CCTTGATTCTTTCTCCTACTTGTAGTCCTCCATGCTAAACCCCTAAGTCCAGGAGCTTGCAACCATTGGCATAATTTTGGTTCATGAAATAATACCATTCACCTCCTACCAAGATTTGAAGTTCTGCAAAACTTGCACTAGCAAGTTTGTGCTTTTCACCAACTAAACTCACCATCCTCTTGTGCATCCAAAGAGACACTGATCTGGAAGTATTGGCCACTCCAAGAAAAGCCTAGGTGCCAGTGGCATTTTGTCAAACACCCTGAGTGCACAGCCAAATTTGGCATGAGTCTTTGTCTGCATTGTGACCTTGGTCTCTTGACCAAACCACCATGTCCCTTGTTACCCTTACTAAACCTAGACTAGCCCTAGTTCTTGCCAGCCTCAACCACGACCTCTAGGCCACCCAGGAATTTCATCAAACACCTTCCATGCGTGCTCTGGGCGCGAGCAGAGCGCGCGTATTGCACGAGCCGCGCCCGAGCCGACACTTCGCGCCCCTAGTTTTGGCCCGCTCTGCAGCGCCACACCACGCACTAACCTCCTCACAGCAACGCGCCAAGCCACCCTGGCAGCCTACAGTGCCGCCGTCAGAGCCTTGGCGGCACGCCGGCATCCGCAGCGCGCCGCTGCCTCAGTAGGGGCCGACAAGCCGCCAGCGCTTGCCACCTATCTCCTGGAGCAGTGCGAGCTCATCCGCAGCCTCGTCCTCTAGCGCGCGTCGCCGCCACGTCGCCCTATCTACAGAACGGCGGTCGCCGGCAAGCTTATCCACGGCCGCCGCGAACCGACTCGGATGTGCTATAAAAGGAGCCCCCCGAGCTCAACCCCGCACGCAGGCAGCCTCACACCATTCCGCTCGTGCCCCCTTAGCCATAAATCGAAGAGAGAGAGTCGTCTTCTTCCTCTCCGGCAACTCCAGCCGCCGCCACTGCCCCGGCCACTCCGGCACCACCTGAGCCTCCCCCTCTCCACTCTCTCCACCAAGAACTCTCCCTCCCTCTCGCGAGTACAACCCCATGCTCAATTTTGGCCGGAGACCACCGCAGCCCCAAACTCACTTTGTCCCCGGAGCCTCCTCCACCGCGGAGCTCGCCGCCGGTGAATCCCTCCACCCTCGGCGACCCTACGACCATCGAGAGGACCGCCTAGGAGTGGCGGATCCATCCCTACACTCGGATGCCTGTGAAGAACCGCCGTTCACCGGCGACGATCGCCGGAACCCCCGCCTCTGTTCGGCCAAAGGAAGAAGAGGGAAGGGGACTGGTCAAACCTGACCAGTGGGCCCCCTGGGCCCACTATCAGTGACCCCCGCCCCAGTCCACGTGGGTTAAGTGGAAGCGCACTTCCGAAGTACGCTTTCGACGTGTACGTGTTTATTTGAAACGTTTTCTTTTCTGTTTTATTTTAAATAACAGATTTTGATCAAACTTTGACCTACTGTATCTTTTAAAATACAACTCCAAATAAATTAATTCTTTTTCCTACCTCTCTCAAATATTGTGTAGTTTATTTTAAGATTTATTTGAAAAAAATTCTAAATAACTTTTTGTGCTTTTTTATTTTGTGTGTTAATTCATATATATTTTTAAAATAGGATTTTTGAAGAGAGGAGAAATATTTCAAGAGTTTGAAATGCACCCTGCCTTCCCATGACCTGAAGGCAAGCATTCTGAACCCCAGCATAATATTTTTGTGTGTTCGTTAACACGTTTATAACACCACCTCATTTCGGAGAACTCATTATTTCATGTGATATGATCATGTGCATGAATGCATATAAATGATTTCCATGCCGTTGGGAATGAGCACACTTGTGATGATAATCATCCTCATGTGCCTTGCATGCATACCGGAAGGAACCCGGGAAAACCTCTGCCTTGGGTAGGCATGAGTTTGTCGCGGGTCTCCGTCGGGATAGTTATGTCTGGTATGGCATGGTAAGGTAATATGAGCGGTGACTCTGTTGGTTGAAATATATTCGTTATGCTAATCATGCAGGGAATACTTAAACCTCCTGAGTCGACCGTAGATCGAGTCGTGTTCCAGTAACCCCCATACTCGTTTCGTACTACCACTCGTCTCTACAACAAGTAGAGTACGGTTCAGTAAGTTGTCAACCTCTTTCTAGCACACACCGTACAGAGAGGCCATGGTGGAAGATACCGGTTGTAGCTGGTAGGCAGGCCACCTGGTCCGGGGGCATGGGTGTTTCCGGTTGAGACCGAGAGGGGAGGCCACCCCTTAGAGCGTGCAATATAAATTTGATCCCAAGCTACGCGAGGTTGTAGCCTCCCCACTTAGAGTTTGCTTGACAGGTGTCGTGGGTGATTCCAGACATGTGTGAGTTAAGCTGGTGTGTGCAAGTTAGGTGTGTTTTCAACAAAAAGACCGTAGATGGAATTAGTCCCGATGGACTAAAGAAATCCGTTACTCGTGGGTAAGAGTACACCCTCTGCAGAGATTAAACCTATTCGAATAGCCGTGTCCATGGTTAAGGATTACAGTCTGGGATGGGTCAAGTGTCGGTCTTAGTGTCGGTCTTCGGAGGAGAAACTGTTAAACCAGAACATGGATTGTGACTTGTGATTTATGATGATTATGATTATTTTTATTTATGGACTAACCCTTTCTATTATTTGAAATATGGAGTATCCTTGGAATGGTTTTACCTCCTGGATATTCACTGTGATTTATTTTAAAGCCCTTTATGTGGTGTCGCTCAGACGCCCGACCGTGGCATTTCTTTTAAAGCCCTTTATGTGGTGTCGCTCAGATGCCCGACTGTGGCATTTCTTTTAAAGCCCTTTATGTGGTGTCACTAAGACGCCCGACTGTGGCATTTCTTTTAAAGCCCTTTATGTGGTGTCGCTCAAACGCCCAACTGTGGCATTTCTTTTAAAGCCCTTTATGTGGTGTCGCTCAGACGCCCGACTGTGGCATTTCTTTTAAAGCCCTTTATGTGGTGTCGCTCAGACGCCTGACTGTGGCATTTCATTTAAAGCCCTTTATGTGGTGTCGCTCAGACGCCCGACTGTGGCATTTCTTTTAAAGCCCTTTATGTGGTGTCACTCAGACGCCCGACTGTGGCATTTCTTTTAAAGCCCTTTATGTGGTGTCGCTCAGAAGCCCGACTGTGGCATTTCTTTTAAAGCCCTTTATGTGGTGTCGCTCAGACGCCCGACTGTGGCATTTCTTTTAAAGCCCTTTATGTGGTGTCGCTCAGACGCCCGACTGTGGCATTTCTTTTAAAGCCCTTTATGTGGTGTCGCTCAGACGCCCGACTGTGGCATTTCTTTTAAAGCCCTTTATGTGGTGTCGCTCAGACGCCCGACTGTGGCATTTCTTTTAAAGCCCTTTATGTGGTGTCGCTCAGATGCCCGACTATGGCATTTCTTTTAAAGCCCTTTGTGTGGTGTCGCTAAGACACCCGACTGTGGCATGCCTGTTATTTATTTCTTAATTTTAATACTACTATGTTGTTGCATATTCATAAATAACATGCCTACACGCATCAGAGTTTTATTTATGTTTTGTGACTGACGTTAGGAGCATAAAATATTTTCAGCACATCATATAGCTGTGTTCATAATGTTTGCGAGTACATTCAAAGTACTCACTGGCTTGTCCCTAGCTATTGTCTTAGCCAGATTTCTTGCGCGGAGAGGAGCGACCTTGATGACAGCCCCAGAACCTAAGCAACGGTGATAGCAGCCTCGCGAAGATAGGACTTAGCCTGGTCAGTTGTTCCCGTGGGAAATGGAGTTCCATGGACACTGATGTTTCACAGACCGCTTCCGCCATCAACCGCTAGAAACCATTTGTTGTACTCACAGACCAGAATGGTCTTGTACTGCATATTATGTGTTTTGCTTGGAATTTCTGTATCAAGTTGGTGCCTCATCAGCTAATAGTTATCCTGGGGCTAATAAGCACAAGGGCAATTTTCTGGGAATTAATACCCGGAGAACCGGTCGCCACAGACTTGGTATCAGAGCCAGGCTGACCATTGGCTAATCCTATCTTAGCCAGGTCGAAAAACTTAGGCAAACCAACCCACCAGACCTTAACCAAACCCCAGCCAGGCTTCTCGTGCAAGATAGCCACACAGTGACCCCAACACTTTTGGCAGTTGGTACCCAACCTATCAACCTAGCCTGTCGATCACGCGCTAGTGACCAGCACCCAAGATGTCTCCTTCATAACCGTGCGAAGAAAGACTCCGTACCCTTTTTCTATAAAAAGGGCACGCTAGCCCCAACCCAGCACATTCTCTACCCCAAGACGAGCCATAATGCCTGGCCCCGTCGTGCACAATGAGACCACAGCAACCAACCTTGGAGGTTTTGTGACCATACTGGCAAACCTCACCCGTCGTGCCTACGCATTAGAAGAGCCCCCAGAATATGTTGTGTACCAAGGACCCATGGGCGGTGAAAGCCGTCAATTCTGGGCCACTGTGCACATCTACGGTAGGGGTCTATCTCCAGAACGCCCCTACAGGTTCACCGGAAGGACAACTTCCTTCAAGCCACAAGCCATCCAGCTAGCTGCTCGAGGGGCTATAGTTCAACTTCGGCAGTTGTCGCCCAGAGTTAACTGTCGCTCGTTCTACTACTACCCCAGGCGTGAAGGGTATGGTAGACCACCCCAAGTTGCCAACGGAGATCACGAGACGGATCCCGCATTATTGCACCTAGTGCGCTATGTAAGTGCACTAGAGGCATTATTCAATCAAATCACAATTGATCTGATCGCAGCTCGAGGAGAGCTGGTTCGTCAAGTCCCAGCAAGAGGAGAAGACGAGCCCGACGCCGACAATCCAGTCGTGCTGTTCGGACACTCGATCGAAACCCTGAGATCAGCTCCAGCCACCAACCGAGATGCCTTGATGACCCCAGAGGTGCTTCGTCGCCTTTTGGGAACACACTCCAACGGGATTGTGGCCAACAATTCCCGCGATGGTCATCATCGCTACCCCGACCCTGCAGTACCTCCACCATCTCCGACTAATCCCGGCAGTGAGACACGAGGAGAAGCCTCAACATCCACCAGGCACGCTCGTTTAGACATAAACGAGGTAGATTAAGCCGTACGAGTAGTACCGAGTTTCAGTGTATCCTCGCTTTGCAATCATGCGACCTTGTGAATAAACGCAGCCTGTCATTGTGCCTCTGTTTTAATAGTAGCCTTGCGTATTTTGTTAGCGCATAGTTGCATATTTTCCGGGCATAGCTACCAAAACCAACCCCGAAGACAACCACAGTAACACGTCTCTTTATGAGATATGTGTATCTCTGACACTGACCCGACCTTTGGAACTAAGCTGGCAATTTTATTACCTTTCACCACGGTAAAATGACCCAGCTCCATTGCTATATAAAGGACACCTCGTGACCTTACCAAGCACCCCACACCTTGTGCACCACCCTCACAACCTTTTCCTGTCATGCCGAGCCCCAGTATTTATCTGAGAACCCCAGAAGCGACCCCAGGTAGTTTTGTCAAAATATTGTGGGACTTTACCTGTAGTACCATGGGTTCTACCCAGCCACCCCAGTACGAGATGTTCAAATCAAGAATCACCCCTTCCACCTCGGAATATTGGGCAGTAGTACACATCCCTCCCGTAGACTCCAATCAAGATCCAACGGAAGTTTCCTTCATGGGGGAATCTATGCCAACCCCACGCCTGGCCATAGAAGCTGCTGCGAAAGAAGCGATTGCTCGCCTTCGATCCATAGTGCCCTATGCCCGTGAACGAGGATATTATTACTTTTCGAGCCGTGCAGCACCCGGAGGAGTAACATCTTTTCCCGGTGGACGGACTGAGAGAGACCCATACTAGCCAACCTTATCCAGTACATCATCGCTCAAGAGCATTTGAACCAGCAAGTAATGGTCTACCTCCAGAGTCTCGCCGATTCGAATCCTCAGATTGCAATTGGCAGACTACTGAGGCCCGACCCGGAGAGACGCATACATCGACTGGTCAATCCACTTCCTCCAATTGAGGAGGAGTGTATCCCTTTACCAGAGACATTTTATCGGGACCCTGTCCAGTTACCGTTTTCATTTTAGACGTCACTGCTGTGTTTATTTTTGCAACATTTATTATTACGTTGTAATTTGTGCATGGTACCTCGAATGTGTGCGACGAGTCGAATATTTAGTTTCTACTAGTATGAGTAGTTTTCTTCGTGATTAACTTGTGTAACCGCGAAAAATCCTAGAGTGAGATTTCTTTTCCCTGAATTGCTGCAACGTTTATCCCCTCACTAGATGGATTATTTTTTTATTCACGCAGCACCACGACAGCAGCCTTACAACCGCTCGAACGCATATGGAGTATTTGCTTTTCACAATGGCTCTTAACAAATCTCGAGGACGAGATTTTTCTTAAGGGGGGTAGTAATTGTAACACCCCAAAAATTTAACCAGGTTTTAGTTATTAAAATTTTGCCAAGAATTTAAAAAAATTTGCCTGCAAGAATATCTCTGTTGATTTCAAAACTTTTCTTTTAATATTAAGGAATTTTTCCCAAGTGGATCCTTCCAAAACATATTGGACTTATATGCCCTCTCATTAAAAACATCTCTCAATCAGTAGATTTATTTACTAAATTATTTCACCCTGATCTTTATTCATTAAAATGACTTGTTTTGAGTTTTGGAGCTCTTTTTGTACTACAACCAGTTGATAGATTTTACTATAAATCCAACCAAAATTTGGAGATGTCATGTGATGTCTCAAAATCACTTTTGTGCAATAATATATTTCATTCATTGCATATTTTGAGTGCTACACATGTTTTTCTTCTCTGGTCCAGTGGACAATTTTGCACTACAACCCTTTTAATTATTTCTTTCTAGCTTCCACCAAAATTATGGGATGTCAGTAGCAGCATATGATTCCATTATATGCAAAAATACAAGGATGTTCTTTGAAAATTTTGAGTGAATCAACCTCATCTTCATTCTGGTCCAACATGATGGTTTGTACAGCATCCATATTATTGCTTGCTCTTTGGCCCTTGATTCTTTCTCCTACTTGTAGTCCTCCATGCTAAACACCTAAGTCCAGGAGCTTGCAACCATTGGCATATTTTTGGTTCATGAAATAATACCATTCACCTCCTATCCAGATTTGAAGTTCTGCAAAACTTGCACTAGCAAGTTTGCGCTTTTCACCAACTAACCTCACCATCCTCTTGTGCATCCAAAGAGACACTGATCTAGAAGTATTGGCCACTCCAAGAAAAGCCTAGGTGCCTGTGGCATTTTGTCAAACACCCTGAGTGCACAGCCAGATTTGGCATGAGTCTTTGTCTGCACTGTGACCTTGGTCTCCTGACCAAACCACCATGTCCCTTGTTACCCTTACTAAACCTAGACTAGCCCTAGTTCTTGCCAGCCTCAACCACGACCACTAGGCCACCCTGGCATTTCATCAAACACCTTCCGTGCGTGCTCTGGGCGCGAGCAGAGCGCGCGTATTGCACGAGCCGCGCCCGAGCCGACACGTCGCGCCCCTGGTTTTGGCCCGCTCTACAGCGCCACGCCACGCACTAACCTCCTCACAGCAACGCGCCAAGCCACCCTGGCAGCCTACAGCGCCGCCGTCAGAGCCTTGGCGGCATGCCGGCGTCCGCAGCACGCCCCTGCCTCAGTAGGGGCCGACAAGCCGCCAGCGCTTGCCACCTGTCTCCTGGAGCAGTGCGAGCTCATCCGCAGGCTCGTCCTCTAGCGCGCGTCGCCGCCACGTCGCCCTATCTACAGAACGGCGGTCGCCGGCAAGCTTATCCACGGCCGCCGCGAACTGACTCGGATGTGCTATAAAAGGAGCCCCCCGAGCTCAACCCTGCACGCAGGCAGCCTCACACCATTCCGCTCGTGCCCCCTTAGCCGTAAATCGAAGAGAGAGAGTCGTCTTCTTCCTCTCTGGCAACTCCAGCCGTCGCCACTGCCCCGGCCACTCCGGCACCACCTGAGCCTCCCCCTCTCCACTCTCTCCACCAAGAAATCTCCCTCCCTCTCGCGAGTACAACCCCACGCTCAATTTTGGCCGGAGACCACCGCAGCCCCAAACTCACTTTGTCTCCGGAGCCTCCTCCGCCGCGGAGCTCGCCGTCGGCGACTCCCTCCACCCTCAGCGACCCTACGACCATCGGGAGGACCGCCTAGGAGTTGCGGATCCATCCCTGCACTCGGATGCCCGCGAAGAACCGCCGTTCGCCGGTGACGATCGCCGGAACCCCCGCCTCTGTTCGGCCAGAGGAAGAAGAGGGAAGGGGACTGGTCAAACCTGACCAGTGGGCCCCCTGGACCCACTGTCAGTGACCCCCGCCCCAGTCCACGTGGGTTAAGCGGAAGCGCACTTCCGAAGTACGCTTTCGACGTGTAAGTGTTTATTTGAAACGTTTTCTTTTCTGTTTTATTTTAAATAACAGATTTTGATCAAACTTTGACCTACTGTATCTTTTAAAATACAACTCCAAATAAATTAATTCCTTTTCCTACCTCTCTCAAATATTGTCTAGTTTATTTTAAGATTTATTTGAAAAAAATTCTAAATAACTTTTTGTGTTGTTTTATTTTGTGTGTTAATTCATATATATATATTTAAAATAGGATTTTTGAAGAGAGGAGAAATATTTCAAGAGTTTGAAATGCACCATGCCTTCCCATGACCTGAAGGCAAGCATTCTGAACCCCGACATAATATTTTTGTGTGTTCGTTAACACGTTTATAACACCACCTCATTTTGGAGAAATCGTTACTTCATGTGATATGATCATGTGCATGAATGCATATAAATGATTTCCATGCCGTTGGGAATGATCACACTTGTGATGATAATCATCCTCATGTGCCTTGCATGCATACCGGCAGGAACCCGGGAAAACCTCTGCCTTGGGTAGGCATGAGTTTGTCGCCGGTCTCCGTCGGGACGGTTATGTCTGGTATGGCATGGTAAGGTAATATGAGCGGTGACTCTGTTGGTTGAAATATATTCGTTATGCTAATCATGCAGGGAATACTTAAACCTCCTGAGTCGACCGTAGATCGAGTCTTGATCTAGTAACCCCCATACTCATTTCGTACTACCACTCGTCTCTACAATAAGTAGAGTACGGTTCAGTAAGTTGTCAACCTCTTTCTAGCACACACCGTATAGAGAGGCCATGGTGGAACATACCGGTTGTAGCTGGTAGGCAGGCCACCTGGTCCGGGGGCATGGGTGTTTCTGGTTGAGACCGAGAGGGGAGGCCACCCCTTAGAGCGCGCAATATAAATTTGATCCCATCCTACGCGAGGTTGTAGCCTCCCCACTTAGAGTTTGCTTGACAAGTGTCGTGGGTGATTCCAAACACGTGTGAGTTAAGCTGGTGTGTGCAAGTTAGGTGTGTTTTCAACAAAAAGACCGTAGACGGAATTAGTCCCGATGGACTAAAGAAATCTGTTACTCGTGGGTAAAGAGTACACCCTCTGCAGAGATTAAACCTATTCGAATAGCCGTGTCCATGGTTAAGGATTAGAGTCTGGGATGGGTCAAGTGTCGATCTTAGTGTCGGTCTTCGGAGGAGAAACTGTTAAACCAGAACATGGATTGTGACTTGTGATTTATGATGATTATGATTATTTTTATTTATGGACTAACCCTTTATATTATTTGAAATATGGAGTATCCTTGGAATGGTTTTACCTCCTGGATATTCACTGTGATTTCTTTTAAAGCCCTTTATGTGGTGTCGCTCAGATGCCCGACTGTGGCATTTCTTTTAAAGCCCTTTATGTGGTGTCGCTCAGACGCCCGACTGTGGCATTTCTTTTAAAGCCCTTTATGTGGTGTCACTAAGACGCCCGACTGTGGCATTTCTTTTAAAGCCCTTTATGTGGTGTCGCTCAAACGCCCAACTGTGGCATTTCTTTTAAAGCCCTTTATGTGGTGTCACTCAGACGCCCGACTATGGCATTTCTTTTAAAGCCCTTTATGTGGTGTCACTCAGACGCCCAACTGTGGCATTTCTTTTAAAGCCCTTTATGTGGTGTCGCTCAGACGCCCGACTGTGGCATTTCTTTTAAAGCCCTTTATGTGGTGTCGCTCAGACGCCCGACTGTGGCATTTCTTTTAAAGCCCTTTATGTGGTGTCGCTCAGACGCCCGACTGTGGCATTTCTTTTAAAGCCCTTTATGTGGTGTCGCTCAGACGCCCGACTGTGGCATTTATTTTAAAGCCCTTTATGTGGTGTCGCTCAGACGCCCGACTGTGGCATTTCTTTTAAAGCCCTTTATGTGGTGTCGCTCAGACGCCCGACTGTGGCATTTCTTTTAAAGCCCTTTATGTGGTGTCGCTCAGACGCCCGACTGTGGCATTTCTTTTAAAGCCCTTTATGTGGTGTCGCTCAGACGCCCGACTGTGGCATTTCTTTTAAAGCCCTTTATGTGGTGTCGCTCAGACGCCCGACTGTGGCATTTCTTTTAAAGCCCTTTATGTGGTGTCACTAAGACGCCCGACTGTGGCATTTCTTTTAAAGCCCTTTATGTGGTGTCGCTCAGACGCCCGACTGTGGCATTTCTTTTAAAGCCCTTTATGTGGTGTCGCTCAGACGCCCGACTGTGGCATTTCTTTTAAAGCCCTTTGTGTGGTGTCGCTAAGACGCCCGACTGTGGCATGCGTGTTATTTATTTCTTAATTTTAATACTACTATGTTGTTGCATATTCATAAATAACATGCCTGCACACATCAGAGTTTTATTTATCTTTTGTGACTGACGTCATGAGCATAAAATATTTTCAGCACATCATTGTCATATTATACCTGTGTTCATAATGTTTGCGAGTACATTCAAAGTACTCACTGGCTTGTCCCTGGCTATTGTCTTGGCCAGATTTCTTGCGCAGAGAGGAGCGACCTTGATGACAGCCCCAGAACCTAAGCAACGGTGATAGCAGCCTCGCGAAGATAGGAGTTAGCCTGGTCAGCTGTTCCCGTGGGAAATGGAGTTCCACGGACACTGATGTTTCACAGACCGCTTCCGCCATAAACCGCTAGAAACCTTTTGTTGTACTCACAGACCAGAATGGTCTTGTACTGCATATTATGTGTTTTGCTTGGAATTTCTGTATCAAGTTGGTGCCTCATCAGCTAACAGTTATCCTGGGGCTAATGAGCACAAGGGCCATTTTCTGGGAATTAATACCCGGAGAACCGGTCGCCACAGAAGCCGATAATAAGGCCACCACCGAACAGGCTCTTCGTGAGAAGCACGAAGCCAGGGTCATTGAAGCTGAGCGAGAGCTCCTGGAGGCCGTGAAGAAAAGCGAGGGCTTGGAGCAGAGTCTAATAGGGAAAGAATCCAAACTCACCCAAGCTCTCCAAGCCGCAGAGGATGCTCGGGAAGAGGCCCAAGGTGCTCTGAGGGACATTCAGGAGGACCGGAAGGTTGCGGCTGGTAAGGACTTTTGTACTCAAGGCCATTTTTACATGATAATGGGAGGAACTCTAAGCGATAAGCTGAATTCTTGCTTCTCCAGGGGCGTTTGTGGATCTGCCTCGCAGCATATCAGATGCTGCCCAATTCTACCGGACCGAGGAGAAGAAGTCTACAGAGAGGGATTTCTGGTCGCAGTATTTGGCCCCGAATTATCTGGTGCCCTTTATCGATCAGCTGAAGCAGCTGGTCGAACTGCACCAGGCGGCCGAACTAGCCATGAAGGACTTGGTTGTCCGGCTGTGGCCCGCGGAGCCAATTCCAAGCAGTTACTTCGGACTCGTGAAGCCGATTGTTGGCGCTTGCCCTCGGCTTGATGTTATTAAGCGATCGGTCTGCATAGAGGGTGCACGCATGGCGTTTGCCCGTGCGAAGGTGCATTGGGGGAAGCTTGATGCTGAGAAGCTGATGACTGAAGGGCCGCCGGAGGGTAAGGAGCATCGCAAGCCCGAGTTATACTATGAGGGTGTATTAAAAGGAGCCCGCCTTGTGGCGGATAAGTGTAGCAAAGACACTATATTTCCCTGAAGGCAGTCGTGCCATTCTTTGTAATGTGGGATAAGGCACTTTTATTATTTATTGCCTTTTTTATTTGAACATTTGTTCTTCCTGTGCGGCTGTTAGTGTATATAAATCCTGAGAGTTGGCCAGTCGTCGGCTTCTGACCCCACGTAAAAAGTACGGGGGTGTTCGGGACATACCTGAACACTCTTTATCCCATTGTTGGGTCCTTTTAAGGAGGTGTTCCTCACTACGAACTAGGCAATCAGACTATAGGGCTTTATCACTCTCACTTAGCCATAGGAATTCGAGTATGGTGGGTGCAGCCCCTGGTGCTCGGAAGGCCGAACTGGGGGCTCTATCAGCGCCTGATCGGAAGGCCGATCAGTCGCACTTTGCATTTATAATGGCATTGTGCGGAATAAATCTTTAAAGATTTTACAACCTCTCGAACACCTGACCACCTCTCGATGTATCATGACAGGCAGTTTTCGGCTTTCTCTACTGAGGTGCTCGTCCGGAAGAACCGGGACATAATCGCAGTAGTTCTCCCAGCGCTACCTTAGCCGATGGAGCGGAATGTAAGGTACCAAAACATGGGAGCCGGGCAAACCCAACTAATGACCCAAGACATGATTCGGAGCTGATGCATATAGTGCTATAAGTTCGGGGTGCCGAGCGACCGAAAAGGTGGTCAAACTTTATTGCCGTGCTATGAAGCCCCTGGCATAATCGGGCATAACACAAGGCGTGGGTGCCGTTTGTGACAAAAGGTCATCAATGAGAAACGACGGCCGGGAAGTGTTATTTAAGTCTACGCATTGTAGCAAAATGACGTGTCTATGCATATGAGTGTGGTTTATGCTTATGAAAAAGAGTGTTTTTGGCGGAACCTATCGTGGCCGGACTGGAGGAGGCTGTGTGTGGGTCTGAGGTGTATCCAGACTGCCTTATGTGTTCCTGACTTGTGCGTCCGAGCTGATTCTGCGTCGCCAGTCCTATTCTTCGCCAAAGTTAGTCTATAAAGACAAATGCTTAAAGGCAGCTGTATGTACCGTTGTGGTTGAACTGCGGGTGCCTGATTGGAGCCTAGATGAACCAGGCTAGCATGCCATAAAGTAGTTCGGATTCCTTAGTTGGTGTCTGGGTAGTTGGCTGCCAAATCAAAATTTGATAAACAAGCACACCCCGCTATTCCAGCAGCTTTATGAGTTCCACTCTAAGGGTGGGGTTCGGCCCTGCCCATAATTGTGACTATGTCACGTGGGACTGGCCTAATGTTGTACCTCGTTGAATCTAGCCAACGCGGCTTGTCCCGGTAGTGTGTGGTAATTGCTGTATAAGGGGACGGTGCTGAAGACTTATTCTTCCGCGTGGTATTTGTTTGGTGATTCGAAGACGACCGTTAAAGTGGTGGGCCAATAAAACTTGGCCTTTGCACCTGGCATCTTTTAGAAGATGCTACTGATAATTTTATGCCCGCGGGGGCTCGTGTCAGATGGAGCCCCCGAACTGTTGGGTCGATAGTGAGTGCAATTAAATTGATGTGGTTGATGTTGTCCGGACGGTCTATGTGATTGGCTAAGATCGGTCGTATTTTTGTACTGTGGAAGATCTTCTTTTGACTTCGCCATGTTTGATTGGTCTTTCATTGTGGAAAACCTCCCTTCATTGTGTCCGGCGCGTGACCGGCCGTTTTGTTTTGAGGATCCGGCATTCTCTATTTGTGTGCTTGGCCGCCCTTCTAGGGGTACCATGAATTTCGCATGGTTGGTCGAGTATGCTGCTTGGGCCGGATGGGCCTGAGCTATTCTTTTTTCGCTGACCCGACTTGGGGCCGCTGAACTTGGCACCATCTTCCCTGGCTTGACGTTTATGACGATTGTGCCGAGGCTTGAGGATGCCGCCTCGTGTTTCTTGCATATTGTCCTTCTTATGCTGAGGTAGTGAATTATGTCGTGTGTGCCCTTTGTCGGGGCGGTCGAGTCCGTATTCCTTGGTGGCTAGGACCTTGGTCCATCTGTCAATGAGCAAATTTTGGTCAGTTTTGAGCTGCTGTTGCTTCTCTTGTAGGCTCCTCGCAGTGGCCATAAGCCGTCGCTTGAAGCGAACGTGTTCTGAGGGATCCTCAGGGACTCCGAATTCAGCATCATCGAGGCTCACCTCGTCTTCGGAGGGGGACATATAGTTGTCCTTCTCCAAGTATCCGTCCGTGGCCAGTCTGGCCTGCTTGAAGGCAGGCTGATCAGGATTGTATTCATCTTCGGCACCATCCGGATTTTTTTCGTCTCCTATGCCGTTATTGTTGTGGCGGGGCTTGGAGCGGAGTTGACGACGCCCATGCTTAGCTTTCTTCCCTGAGGGGTTATCCTCCATTGCCTCATCGCCATTGGTTTCCTTCGGAGTGTCCACCATATATATATATATATATCATATGAGGAGGTGGCTGTCCACCGCCCCGTGAGTGGTGGTTCCTATTCTTTTCCTGCATCGTCGTCCATACCGTCGATGTCTTCAGAGTCGAAGTCAAGCACGTCGGTTAAATCATCGACTGTGGCAATGAAATGGGTGGTGGGTGGGCAACGAAATCCTTCGTCGCCTGCTTCCCACTCGAGTCAGACATAGTTCGGCCAAGAGTCTCCTGACAAAGAGAGAGACTTTAACGAGTTCAGCACGTCGCCAAGGGCGAGTGCTGGAAGATATCCGCAGTGGTGAACTCCATCACCGGAGCCCAACCAGGTTCGGCGGGCTCAGGAGTGCACGGACTAGAACCTACAGCCGGATACGAGTCCGGGGTCCGGTGTCACAGGCTTCTTTGGAGGTGAGGCATGTGTTCGGCTCTACCGCTGATGAGCGTGCGGCCTGCGGGACGGGGTCCATCTACCCATCCTTGGGCAACGCAATCTGCTCTGGATTTAGGTCCGGGGCTACTGCAGGGGTGATATCTCGAGCATTGTCCGACAGCAGGTCTAAGCCATGCTCATCGTGATTGTTCGGTGCTCCTGGCACAGGCCCGAACCCGTTGAAGATCAAGTCTCCGCAGATATCGGCCGTGTAGTTCAGGTTTCCGAACCTGACCTGGTGGCCAGGGGTGTAGCTGTCGATCTGCTCCAGTTGGCCAAGCGAATTGGCCCGCCGTGCAAAGCTGCCGAACACGAAGATCTGTCCCGGGAGAAAAGTCTCACCCTGGACCGTGTTGTTGACGATTGAAGGAGCCATCAAGCTTTGCAGGGACGACACAGAGGAACTCTCAATGAAAGCACCAATGTCGGTGTCAAAACCGGCGGATCTTGGGTAGGCGGTCCTGATCTGTGCGTCTTAGGCCGATGGTAACAGGAGGCAAGGGACACAATGTTTACCCAGGTTCGGGCCCTCTCGATGGAGGTAAAACCCTACTTCCTGCTTGATTGATATTGCTGATATGAGTAGTACAAGAGTTGATCTACCACGAGATCGTAGAGGCTAAACCCTAGAAGCTAGCCTATGATGATTATGATCGTGGTCGTCCCTCTAAGGACTAAACCCTCCGGTTTATATAGACACCGGAGGGGGCTAGGGTTTACATAGAGTCAGTTACAAAGAAGGAAACACAATATCCGGATCGCCAAGCTTGTCTTCCACGCAAAGGAGAGTCCCATCCGGACACGGGACAGAGTCTTGAGTCTTGTATCTTCATGCTCCAATAGTCCGGACAAAGTATATAGTCCGGCTGTCCGGATACCCCCTAATCCAGGACTCCCTCAAGCGCGGCAGCGTTTCCGATTGTGGAAGATATCGGCGTGCCGGGAAGGTGTGCGAGAGGCCTGGGCCATGGTGAAAACACGGTATACCAAGCTTGATCCGAATCATATGGCCCGGGTCGGACCTTTAGGGTCAGATGGAAAAGAAATTCCCGTTAGTTTGGTATATGACCAGGTAAGAGTAGCCGCAAAATATTCTTAACAGGACTGTAAGCTAGACAACCTGCTGGACGACATAGAAGAGGAAATTTATGAGTCCAAGTGAGTATGTACCCTCCTTGACATATTTGTCCCTAGCCAGATTGTAAAACATTTGTCATGGCCGACCTTTTCGCTTCGACCTCTAGACCCGGAGGTGCGGAGTGTTTCCGAATACCTGAGCGGTAAAATAAACTGGGGTGTGCGTGGAAACCAGGCATAGGGGTCATAGTTGCTTGAACAGACAAGTTGTATCCGGCTAGCTATGTTATATTATATTGTGATTGTAAGAAATGTCTTCCATAGAGGATAGTTCTGTTAAGGGTTCCTTTCCCTAGGTGAGCATGCGTTAACGTGCATGTCCGAACTGTGATTGAAAAATTGCAGCATATGTAACATCTAGGGGTTCATAGCGTAATGAGTAAAAAAAACATCTTTAGTCCGCCGACCGAATATTCCCTTAAGAATGCTAGCTTTCGGCTTCACCCAGTCTAAGGTACACATACGGATGACCCAACAGTAACAATCGCAGAGGTGCTCCCTTTATGCCATAGCCAAACTAACGGGAACATAGGGCATAAGAACAGGAGCCAGGTAACCCAGCTTGGCCAAACTGAAGTCATATCGATGCATATAATGGCAAAGAAAAGGTACATACAAGGAAAAGACACATATGTGGTGAGCTTAATGCTCGGAAAATAATAATAATAAGCTTCTGTACAAGAAGCCCCCAGGTATAATGGACATACATATTTGAGGATGTGTACGCCGTAGGTGCATGGTTTGGTTGCACGAAAGCTTTAAGGCTACAAAGAAAGAAAAAGCAAAAAGAGAGGTAAAAAATAATGGAAACAAAAGGGAGAAGGAGATGAACAAAGAGTTCAGCGCTAGGCATAGAATCTTCGGAGTCTGGCCGCGTTCCATGGGTTCGGCTCTAGGCGGTTGTCAGATGCATCGCGCAGGTGGTACGCTCCTCCAGTAGAACTTCGTCAATGATGAAGGGACCCTCCCACTTGGTCTTGAGTTTGTCCTTTTTATTCTACGGCAAGCGTAGAACGAGTTCTCCAACATTTTAAGTCTTGGCCCGCACTTCTCTGCTTTGATATCCGTGGGCCTGTTGTTGATAAAATGCAGAACGGGCTTTTGCAACGTCGTGCTCCTCCTCCAGAGCATCTAACTATTCTGCCGATCAAGCTCGGCCTCTCTCTCTTCATACATGCGCACTCGAGGTGAGTCATGAATAATGTTGCAGGGTAACACAGCCTCTACGCCGTACACCATGAAGAAAGGTGTATATCCGGTAGTGTGACTAGGCATGGTCCGCAGCCCCCAGGGTATATAGTCGAGCTCCTCGACCCAGTGCTTGTCTGATTCTTTCAAAGACCGCACTAGTATGGGATTAATGCACTCATAATAAGACCATTGGCTCATTTGACTTGACCGCTTGTTTGCGGGTGATAGACGAAGGCGTAATCGAGCTTAATGCCTAGATTAACACACCAAGTTTTCACCTCATCGGCTGTGAAATTGGAGCCATTATCGGTGATGATGTTGTGTGGAACACTATAACGGTGCACAACACCGGATATGAAGTCTATCACTGGTCCGCCTTCGGCCATTTTAACTGGTTTGGCCTCTATCCACTTAGTGAATTTATCCACCATGACCAACAGATATTTTTTCTTATAGCTTCCTCCTTTAAGGGGTCCGACCATATCATGCCCCCAGACCATGAAAGGCCAATTGATGGGGATTATTTGTAGAGCGGTGGGTGGCATATGGCTTTGATTGGCAAAAAGCTAGCATCCGACGCAACGTTGGACAAGGTCATGTGCATCTGCCCGGGACGTTGGCCAATAGAAACCTGTACAGAAGGCCTTGCTTACAAGGGCCCGAGCCGCAGCGTGGTGACCACCGAGACCAGCATGAATTTCGGCCAAGAGTTGTCGCCCCTCTTCCTCGGAGATACATCTTTGAAATACTCCGGTAGCACTTTTCTTGTAGAGTCCTCCGCCGTGAACCTTGTAGGCTTTCGAGCGCCGGACAATGCGGCGCGCCTCATTCTGATCCTTAGGGAGTTCTCGCCTATTTAGGTAGGCCAAGAAGGGTTCGGTCCATGGGGCAATGACTGCCATGATAAGATGGGCCGGTGGTGTTATTTCGGTGGCTGAGTCCCCGATGATATCGGTGTGTTCGAAATCTGGAGTTATAGTCGGATCCGGACTGGTGTTGCCGCTCTCCACTTGCCACACCACTGATGGCTTGAAGAGCCTTTCTAGACAGAAGTTAGGTGGGACGGGGTCGCGCTTGGCACCGATGCGAGCAAGGACATGTGCCGCTTGATTAATTTCTCGAGCCACATGATGAAACTCGAGCCCCTCAAACCGAGCCGACATTTTGTGAACGACGTTATGGTAAGCCGCCATCTTCGGATCTTTGGCATCGAAATCTCCATTTATTTGAGATACTGTGAGGTTTGAATCCCCGCGCACTTACAGGCGTTGTATGCCCATGGAGACAGACATCCGAAGACCATGCAATAAGGCCTCGTATTCGGCTGCATTGTTGGAGTCTGTGTATAATATTTGGAGTATGTACTGAACTGTATCTCCACTGGGGGATGTTAGGACAACGCCCGCTCCTAAGCCCGCCGGCATTTTGGATCCGTCGAAGTGCATGACCCAGTCGGAATATGTGTCGTACTCTTTAGGGAGTTCGGCCTCTATTCATTCGGCGACGAAGTCGGCCAGTACTTGGGATTTAATGGCCCACCGCGGTCTGTATGTTATGTCGAATGGGAGGAGCTCAATGGCCCACTTGTCAATCCAGCCTGTGGCATCACGGTTGTTTATTATTTCATTGAGTGGTACTTCAGAGGCCACCTTGATTGAGCACTCTTGAAAGTAGTGTCATAGCTTCCGGGATGCCATGAAGACCACGTATGCTATTTTTTTGTTAATGATGGTACCAGGATTTGCATGGTGTGAGGACAGTGGATACGTAGTATACTGGCTTCTGAAGCTGGAATTTATGCCCGTCCTCCTTTCGTTCAATGACGAGCACCACACTCACGACCCGGCGTGTTGCCGATATGTATAATAACATGGGTTCGCTGATGTTCGGTGCGGCTAGGATTGGGTTGCTCGCTAAAAGAGCCTTTATTTCTTCCAGTCCGGCCATTGCTGCGTCTGTCCACTCGAAGTGATCGGTGTGTCGGAGAAGGCGATAAACTGGCAATGCTTTTTCTCCTAGTCTGGAGATAAAGCGGCTTAAAGCTGCCACACATCCGGCTAGTTTTTGGACTTGTTTAAGGTTTGTTGGCGTAGCCAACTGTGACAAAGCTCGGATTTTAGTCGGGTTCGCCTCAATTCCTTTATTGGAAACGATGGAGTCCATCAGTTTTCCCATGGGAACGCCGAAAACACACTTTTCTGGATTGAGCTTGATGTCATATGTGCGGAGGTTGTCGAATGTGAGACGCAGATCGTCTATTAATGACTCAACGTGCCTAGTTTTGATGACAACGTCATCTACATACACTTCGACTGTCTTGCTGGTCTATTTCTCCAGGCATGTTTGTATCATGCGTTGGTAGGTGGCGCCGACGTTTTTGAGTCCGAAGGGCATAGTGTTGAAGCAGAACGGCCCATATGGGGTAATGAATGTTGTTGCATCTTGGTCAGACTCCTTCATTTTGATTTGATGGTATCCGGAGTATGCGTCGAGGAAACACAGCAAGTCGTGTCCGGCTGTAGCATCAATAATTTGATCGATGTGAGGGAGGGGAAATGGATCCTTAGGGCAGGCCTTGTTGAGGTCTTTGAAATCGACGCATAGGCGCCAGGATTTATCCTTCTTTGGCACCATCACCAGGTTTGCCAGCCAGTCCGGGTGTTTTATTTCTCTGATGAATCCGGCCTCGATTAACTTGGCTAGCTCCTCCCCCATAGCTTGTCATTTGGGTTGGGAAAAGTGCCGCAGTGTTTGCTTGACCGGTTTATATCCCTTCAGTATGTTTAGGGTATGTTCAGACAACCTGCATGGGATTCCTGGCATATCAGAAGGGTGCCAGGCGAATATGTCCCAGTTCTCGCGCAGGAACTCTCATAGCGTGGCGTCAAACATTGGGTCCAGTTGTGCCCCGATGGATGCTGTCGTCTTGGGGTTCGTCGGGTGGACTTGAAATTTAACTATTTCGTCTACTGGTTTAAAGGAGGTGGATTTGGGTCGCTTGTCCAGGATCACGTCGTCCCTATCCACCATGGAGCGTAGTGCGGTTAACTCTTTGGCCGCGAGGGCTTCAGACAATGCGTCGAGGGCCAGGGTTGCGGTTTTGTTTTCGGCACGGAGTGCTATGTCCGGATCACTGGCAAGAGTGATAATACCATTGGGCCCGGGCATCTTGAGCTTCATGTACCCGTAATGAGGTATAGCTTGGAAGCATGTAAATGCATCTCGCCCTAATAAGGCGTGATATCCACTGTTGAAAGGGGACACTTCGAAGGTTATCTCTTCGGACTGATAATTCTCCAGTGTGTCGAATACCACGTCGAGTGTGATTTTTCCCGCGCATCGCGCTTCCCGACTAGGAATGATTCCTCGAAAGGTCATGCTACTTTGCTCAATGCGGCTCCTATCTATTTCCATTTTGTTGAGAGTTTCCTCGTAAATGAGGTTTAGTCCGCCGCCGCCATCCATGAGCACTTTGGTAAGACGAAAGTCGTCCACGATTGGACTGAGGACCAAGGCGGCTGGTACCCGAACTGTCCTGAATTTTGGTTCGTCATCGGCATTGAAAGTTATGGCCGTGTCGTCCTAGGGGTTTATTTATGTGACTTGGTAGACTTCAGCGAGGCCGCGGAGTGCCCTTTTGCGCATATTGTTTGAGGCGAAGGTCTCGAAGACCGTCAATACTCTGAGGTCGTCGTCTTCCGTGGGGTGTTGCTCTACGGTATTTTTGGTGAGGAGATCCTCACCGCTCTTGGCCACTTGCCGGAGTATCCAACATGCTCTAAGGTTGTGGGTTGATATGGTATCCGGTGTTGTGTGTATTTTGCATGGCCTATCGAGCCATCCCTCTAGAACGGTTCCGCGCCCCATAATGGGCTTCGATTTCTTTACAATTGGATCGGGCGACCCACGAGGGTGCATCCTTTTTGTCCTGACGAGGGGTTGAGTGGGAACTGGTGGCTCCCAGGGAGCTGCCTGAGTTTTCCAGGCGTTTTCCATTGCACAGTACTTCTGTACTATGGTTGCCAAGTCGGCAAAGTGTAATACGCGACGGTGGTTAATGGCATTGAGGATTCCCTTGTCTGTGCATTTGGTGCAGAATAGTGAGATCGTGTCTTCGTCGCGGCAATCTTTGATCTTGTCTTTGACAAGGAGGAATCTGGCCCAAAAGTGATGGACCGTTTGTCGAGACTGTTGTCATATGTACATAAGACCGCGTATCTAGGTGGGTCGATTTATTTAAGTCCAAACCCTGACCCAATTTGGGATCTGGAGTTTGAGAAACTTCCAAACTTAATAGTTCGGGCTCCGGGATATCATCTGATTTTTCAGGCCCGTTGTCCGATTCTAGGTTCGGAGGGTAGGGCATATTGTTCCGTAGACGGGTATCCTTCTATTCAGGCCCGGTAATCCGAACATAGTTTGTCCTCAATATATAGAGAGAGTTGTTGTTTCGTTCCTCGATTACCGCTTCCTGATGGGTGATCGGTGGAGATTTGATTTCTCTCTGATCGGGTTTAAGCCCAATCTGATCATAGTCTGTAGCGCCCATGGCGGCGATGCGATCAAGGAGTTTGTTTAAAGACGACAACTCCGTCGGATCCATCTGTTTGGAGTGTTCGGAGTCAACACGGAGGCAATTTTCGATGACCCGAAAAGTCATCATTGGCTTGACGGCCGAATGGGCGGTCATGGTAAAGCCGCCCAGCCGGAGGGTTTGACCTGGGGCAAGGGCTCCTCCGGTGGTGATACTGTCCTTGACAACAAGGCGAGCCATAAATCCTGTCTTAGACGTCACAGCGGAACTCTCAATGAAAGCACCAATGTCGATGTCAAAACCGGCGGATCTCGGGTATGGGGTCCCGAACTGTGTGTCTAGGGTTGATGGTAATAGGAGGAGGGGGACACGATGTTTACCCAGGTTCAGGCCCTCTCTATGGAGGTAATACCCTACTTCCTGCTTGATTGATCTTGATGAATATGAGTATTACAAGAGTTGATCTACCACAAGATCGTAATGGCTAAAACCCTAGAAGTCTAGCATGTATGATTATGATTGCCTCCAAGGACTAAGCCCTCCGGTTTATATAGACACTGGAGGGGACTAGGGTTGTACAAAGTTGGTTACAGAGAAAGGAATCTTCATATCCGGGTGCCAAGCTTGCCTTCCAAGCCAAGGAGAGTCCCATCCGGACACAGGTAAGAGTCTTCGGTCTTGTATCTTCACAGCCCATCAGTTCGGCCCATGTCAATAGGCCGGATGCCCGAGGATCCCTTAATCCAGGACTCCCTCACCCGTCTCCAAAAAAATGTACACGTGTAGTTGATTTTTTCGGTCAATGGTACGCCTGGTTTATTAGGAAACATCACACAGGTAACTGACTTATGGATCATTAACGCAAAAAAACGCACAAAGGTACGCCATAGAAACCGTGTGTTTTGTGATCTTCTAATATTTCTTATATCTATCAGCATCTCCAACCGCACCTAATTTCACAAATCTATTCCATTGTATCAGGATTATTCAATGTACATGAATGAGGCAAGGTGAGACCCGATGAGCAATCATCGGTTTATGAAATGCAATCAAGTGTCAACCTGCCTCGCTCACGTAGCCAGATTTTATCCTATGCAACAAGAGAGAAGCTTACTGCCATCCGCCGGCGCGACAATCTAAGCCGGTGTGCGGACAACTCGCGCGGCGAGGTGGGACTAAAAACCAGCTGAGGCCAGCCCTAGTCTCCTCTGGTGGCTGCGGGCGGACGTTTCGGTAGTATTTGGGGCCCGGGTGCGCCTACATAACTTCAGTGAACACATGCTAATCAATGCTCAAAGCCCTCAAAGGATGCGCTTACCGACATTGTACGTTAATAATAGATAGTACCAACTTAAAGTACCACTGGTAAGTTTCTCTAAGACTAGCACGTATGTAGTACTCGTAGATGCTCGTAAATAATTAAACAAACTTACGGGCGATACACGCACTAACTACTTCTCACATGCTGTCATCAGGGCATGCTGGCCAGACATTGGTGTTCTCCTTCCCGACCTTGTAGGCGGCAACCCACCGTTCTTCGATCTCCGCCAAGCTCTCCACAGCATGGCGTGCGGCCTCTTCTTTCTTGCGGTGGCGGGACTCTCTTTTCTTGATTGCTTTCTTCCTTTTCCGCTCCTTCTGTGCGGCTTTGGTTGCCTCTAGATCCACCGCCCATTCAAGATCCACCGCCCATTCGGCCATGGCAGCCTCAAAGTCCACCCACGTAACTATGTGGTCGCCGCCAGCGATGAACTCAGTGCGGCGAGATGCCATCGCTTACTTACCATGTGTGAGGTCGCGGGCAGTGAGGAACGCGGCGCGGCGGGATGCCATCACTTCCTTACCAGTTATTGTGCGCTGTGGTGCCATGAACGATGCTTGGAGAGAGCTCTGGGACGGAGGGGCCGGGCAGCCGTACAGTGTGGTGGTTTTTAAGAGCTCAACGACAAACGATGAAGGAAACTTCGCTTCCCTTGCAATTTTGCTTGTTCATTATCGCACACGGTTCATCTCCATTGCCTCCAGAAACAGTTTGTGCTGAGCCTATTGTGTGTTGCGTTATGATTGGCCAGAATCCCAGCCACGCGGATCACGCATGTGCACCGTAGGATGCGCCGCGATCGAACGACAATCCACGTCCCTCACATCACACCCGTGCAGTTGTAGCTGGATTGGATTTATATGCGCTAAATGCCTAGAAAATGCACATAATCCCCTAAATATGGTAAATGACCCCGGGAAAATGCCAAATTTGAACAAGGTGATTTGTAGGGTGTGTGTTCGTCGTAGAAAAGAACTCCAGGGAAAAGAACAAAGAAAATTTGGATTCCCCTTCAATCTTGGTGATTTCCCTCTCGAAAGCATGGAATTTCCTCGGTGATGGTTCGATTTATGAAGGGCGTGCATGGCGACATAAGCCAAACCTTCTCAAATTTTTACCAGGGCATGGTGAGGCCATACCATGGCACCATGCTAGGCGTCATATTTTTCAAGCATTTATTTCATTTTTCTATAGTTCAAAACCCAATAAACAAATGTTTGTGGTTGATTATTGCCACACATTTCATAGAAATATCTGTCCATTCCTTGTAAAAGGCATGAGAATTTACTAAATGGCACGAGCATAGTTTTCCAGGTCTTTCTTATGCACCCTTTCATGCACCAATTGTTTGAACTTGAATTATGTGCATTAATGCCTAGAAAATGCACATAATCCCCTAAATATGGTAAATGAACCCGGAAAAGTGCCAAATTTGAACATGGTGATTTGCAGGGTGTATGTTCATCGTAGAAAAAAACTCATGGAGAAAGGAAATTTGGACCCCCCCCCATAAATCTTGGTGATTTCCCCCTCGAAACCATGAAACTTCCTCGGTGATGGTTCGATTTATGAAAGGCGTGCATGACGACTTAAGGTAAACATTCTCAAATTCTTACCAGGGCGCAGTGAGGCCATACCATGGCACCACGCCAGGCGTCATGTTTTCCAAGCATGTATTTCATTTTTGTATAGTTGTTAACCCAGTAAATGGCATGTTTGTGGTTGACTATTGCGACACATTTCCTTGAAATCTCTGCCCATTCCTTGTAAAAGGCATGAGAATTTATTAAATAGCACGAGCATGGTTTTCCAGAACGTTCTTGTGCACCTTTTCATGCTCCGGTTGTTTGAATTTGAATTATGTGCATTAATGCCTAGAAAATGCACATAATCTCTTAAATATGGTGAATGAGTCCGTAAATATGTCAAATTTGAACACCTTGCATTGGAAGGGGTATGCTGATCGTTGGAAAAAAACTAAATGACAAATTAGGACGGAAATTTGGATTCCCCTCCAATCTTGGTGATTTCCCTCTCGAAAGGATGGAACTTCCTCGGTGATGGTTCGATTTATGAAGGGCATGCATGATGACATAATTCAAACATTGTCAACTTTTTACTAGGTCACGGTGAGGCCATACCATGGCACCATGCGAGGCATCATTTTTTCAAGCACGTATTTCATTTTTCTATAGTTGGTAACCCAGTAAATGACGCGTTTGTGGTTGACTATTGCCACACATTCCCTTGAATCTCTGCCCATTCCTTGTAAAAGGCATGAGAATTTACTAAATACCACGAGTATGGGTTTTCCAGACTGTTCTTGTGCACCTTTTCCTGCACCGATTATTCGAATTTTAATTATGTGGATTAATGCCTAGAAAATGCACATAATCCCCTAAATATGGTAAATGAGCCCGAAAAAATGCCAAATTTGAATATGCTGCATTTGAGGGGGTATGTTGATTGTAGCAAAACTGAATGACAAGCTAGGAAGGAAATTTGGAATCTCGGCCCCTTCAATCTTGCCGATTTCCCCCTTGAAACCATGAAAATTCCTTGGTGATGGTTCGATTTATGAATGGCGTGGACGACGACATAAGCCAAACCTTATCAAATTTGTACCAGGGCATGGTGAGGCCATACCATGTCACCATGCCAGCCATCATGTTTTCCAAGCATGTATTTCATTTTTTATAGTTGAAAAACCAATAAACGACGTGTTTGTGGTTGACTATTGCCACACATTTCCGTGAAATATCTGCCCATTCCTTGTAAAAGGCATGAGAATTTACTAAATAGAACGATCATGGTTTTCCAGACCATTCTCATGCACCTTTTCATGCATCAATTGTTTGAATTTGAATTATGTGCGTTAATGCCTAGAAAATGCACATAATCCCCTAAATATTGTAAATGATCCCGGAAAAGTGCTAAATTTGAACACGGTGATTTGCAGGGTTTATGTTCATCATAGAAAAAAACTCATGGACAAAGGACAAAGGAAATTTGGATTCCCCTTCAATCTCGGTGATTTACTATCGCACACAATTCATCTCCATCGCCTCTGCGAACCATGTGTGTTCACCCACACATGCAAAAAGAAAAAGAAAAACCTCGCCCACTTCGTCCCCACCCACTCGCCACGGACTCCTCCGCAACTCTGCAACTCATCAACCTCTATCACGGTGGCCAGCCTAAGCTCGACGGCTGTCGTCGGCGGGCAGAGATCGCGCTCCAAACAACACGGGATTTTGCCCCTGCCGCTTTCCGCTGCCTATCTACACCAACATTCTAGACTCTGGTCGATTGGGGTTCTCTGCGAGAATGGGCTGGGGATTTTTCTCATGGAGAAGGTAATCAAGTTAGCAAAATATTCACTCATCTCTTATCGCAGTCCGTCCGTCGCTGTTGATCAACCACTGGAAATCGTCGTGGATTCATTTTTCTTCTCGGTGGTTCAAGGGTTTTCATTCATGTTTCCATAGTGCGAGCACAAATCGGGCAAGTGTGGTCGTGGCCAGTTGGAATTGAAGGTCTATCTCACCATTTTGGATGACTTCAGGGAGCGCTCGGTATGTTCAACACCTACCATGGTTGGCATGGCCTAAATTTGTGAACATATACCATTTGTTGCTACATTTGGATAAAAGGTACGGTGCCACGTGCAACCTAGATGTTGAAGCCGACCCCCCCCCTATATTAGGCGAATATATGATGTATTGTTCATTCAGTTACTCTCATATTTGCATCAAATCTTTGTTACAATATGTATTTTTGTACTTTGCTTTCATCTATATATTGATTTGTTCTATCAGTTACTCCCATATTTGCATCTTGCTATGTTATTTCAATATATCTAATTTACGATCTTAATTTTCATTTCAAGCAGTACATCCCTTGCTTTGCAAGAACAGTAGTAGAAGGAAATCTTGGGCTTTACTTTGTTGATGACTCCATGAATGTCATATTGACAACACATCATGGATTTACAATGACAGTTAGCGTAAAACTTGATAAAGATGGTCACTACTATTTTGATGCGGACCCTCGGAGAAAAATGTCTAAGTGTTATGAACTGAAAGTTGGCAATAAAATTCTAGTGCGTGCACCACAGCCCGGTCTAATTAACATGGATGTTTACTTCCCCAACGTCATCAGCCGGTCAAAGTCTGATCGAGGTTAGTGTCGTTTCAACTTTCTCCATGCTGGCATATTACTTAGCAAAATTGGGGTATTTGTTCTGACTAATTGATCACTATTTAAGCAACCAATTGTGGTTCCATTTTCTGACTCCGTTCCTAGGCAGTAAAAAATTCTATTTACCAATTTATGCACACTATATATTCTTCTGCCATGTTCTGAATAAATAATACCTTTCCACCTTTTAAGCAGGATATGTTGGATGCATAGTGAACGATTTGTATGTTACTAAGCGTACCAAATTTCACTGGAAGGACTTGAAGCATGTCATAAACTGTGTTGATAATCTAACAGAGATAGCACATCATATGAACACTAGATTTTGGATGGGATTAATTAAACCTATGGTGCACACATTGAACAAGATCAATTTTGTGCACAAAACACTGGTACAAAGTCTTATTTGTATGTTGATGCTAATAAACTATATATATCTTCAACGATATGTTACAATTGGTTTTTATTCTACATTTCAACAGAAATTGCTCGCTGTAGCAGTTCCTGGATCGATTTCCCGACGTGGTCAAATTACACTTGTGCCTGTTAATAACGCCAAAGTGATTGCAAGGTACTGCATTTCCCACAGAAATGGAACCATTCAAATTAACAAGTTCTCGCTTGTCATGGCAATGCATCCATATTGGAAAAATTGGAGACATTGTTCTACTCATGCTCTACCAAGGCACAGGAGGGCTCTCCCTTTTCACTGACGAGATGCCAAGTCACCGTGATCAAGCTGCTTCTAGAGGATAGTTGTGGTTGTTGGCCCTCAGCCTCTTAAAATGTGCTAGATGTTACTATGTTAAGTATGTAGATATGGACCATATGGTTGTTGGCCCTCAGCCTCTTAAAATGTGATAGTTGTTACTATGTTAAGTATGTAGATGGACCATATGTTGTCAAAACCGTATTACGAGGATCCTTCTTTTGTCGAATAGTGTAACACTATATATATGTTACTCAAATGTTGTTAGCCAAGTTCTTAAATTTGCATGGAAAGTATTAGTATCGTACACAGTTCATTGAGTTTAAGCATGTGATCGATGTCCAGAAGGCATTTGCATATTAATTGTCCATATTGCAAATTCACACACGTGTGAACATAAGGAAACAGATGTGTAACTTACTAATCATCGCACACAAGTACTCGTAGACGCATCGTGTGCGATACTCCTAGCCACCGCAAGCAACGAGTTTGCAATTTTTAAAGTTTTTTGTACACACAGAATCGCACAAGAATTAACTGTAGTAACCGTCTGTGTTGTAATTTCTCATCGCAAATAGTTCATCCGAGTCGGCTGTTTGCCACGTATCACACGCATCTTGTTTACATGACTCGTTTGTGTTCTTTTGAATCATCACAAATAGTTCATCTATGTGAACTGTATGCCGCATATCACACGCATATTATTAAGTTGAACCGTTTCTGTTGTGTTCCCTAATCGAAAACAGTCCGTCCGAGTGAACCATATGCTGTATATCACAAACACCTTGATCTGGCTAACCATTTCTGTTGCACTCCCTAATAGCAAACAGTTCATCTGAGTGAACTGTATGGCGTATATCGCACACGCCTTGATATGGCTGCCCATTTCTGTTGTTCTATCTCATCACAAACAATTCGGATGGATCAACCGTGTGAACTGCATCGCACACACAACTAAAATCAGAACCGTGTTTGATGGCTCCGCCATCGCAAATGTTTTGCATCCTTTTTGACGGGTTTTTTCATCACCATTTGCGATTAATGCATCGCACACAGTTTCGTCAAAGGGTCTCTTATCGTAGTGTCATGTTAGCAGCATCCTGCAGTAGTGGATGTTGTGTTGGTGATGAACTCCTTGCTCTTGTGCTTCAAATGATAGTCTCCTCTACACTCAATCTCTCTCACACAGATTTGGCTTGGGTAGGAGAAGGATTGGAGTGGAAAGCGACTTGAAGATGCTAGAAATCAAGATTCAAATGGTAGGAATGAAATCTCTTGATATCAACACATGAGTAGGTGGTTCTCTCTTAGAAAATGAATGGTGGAAGTGGTGGTTCGTTCTGATAGCTCTCTTATAGAGTAAGTGGTGGTTGAGAGGGGTAATAGTCAGCACCAAAAATCCAACCGTTACAAGCTTTTGACCCAACTCAACGACATCAATATGATAATCTCAGTGGGACCAAAGTGCAATGGCAAAGGCAGAACCTCGTTTTGGAAATTCCGATCGTTTCAACTCGGTGGTTCTGAAGTGAAGCGACTACACCATAGAAACTTGGCAAGGCCATCTCGGTGGGACCGAGTGCCATTTCGGTCAGACTGAATTGTTAGGGTTTTGGCTGTGCCAATGAAATCATCATCTCGATGGGTCCAGAGTGGATGATATCGGTGGGACAGAAATGATGAATTAGGGTTTGGATAGATGTGTTTTGGGGAAAGTGATGGAGAGTTTTTGGAGCAATATCACTAAGCACTTTGAGCAACAACCTCATCAACAATACCACGTCCCCTTTTAATAGTATTGGCTTTCCTAAGGGACTCAATGTGATCTTGGATCACTACACTAAAGATGCAGAGTCTTGGAGTAGCCAATTCTTGTCCTTGATATTCTGAAGGGGTCCACATCTTCATGTCCGTGCCATGCCACTGTTGAACTTGTCTGAAAGCTACTAGATAAAAATATTAGTCCAACAAAATATATCTTGACATTAATTACCAAAACCACCAAGGAAGCAACTGTGGTTCCAGAGGGACTAAATTATAAAGGATCGGCTAGAGAGGCACTAAGAAAATACTCCAACAGAGGCCTACTTGTCCACGGATATGTCCATGAATAGCAGAATGAACGCCAGCTAATCAAGTCTAGCACTAAAAAATCCTTTATTTCAAACAGGAAATCTAGGCAAAACTTGATTGAATTTAAACTAGCTTGATGTATTACATGCAAACTATAGACAATTTAACGAGTATAATATATTATATCCAAACTTCACCCAAATTTAACCTAATTTAAACTAAGTATTAGACGATGACCTCATAGGGATGGCTACGGAAGCCACCGACGGTGTCATTGTCGTGAAGCTATCCTAGCCATTTTGGCTTCCATGACAAGCTATGACATAGTCATATGGTATCCTCTAATAACTCACAAGTGTAGCCGGTCGCAACAGTCTTTGAGGGAAGTATCACGACCAAAATTTATTGATTCGACACAAGGGGAGCCAGAAAATATTTATAAGTCTTAATAGTGGAGTTGTCAATTCAACAACCTGAAAACAAGTTCTTGCTTGACAAAATTTATTAGTAGAAAAAGCGATGAAATGAATGAAATTGTGATTGCAAAATAGTCAAAAGAGCAAAAATTCCCAGCAATTGCCAAGAACAAAAGTAACACAAAGAAAGTAGGAAAGATGGAAAGCGTAGGCATATATAGGGGTGATTAGTGGGTGTTACATGGATGGAATCATATAAGTAATAACTGTAACTTAAGGCGATAACAAACTAGCTCCAATTTGTCAATCATATGTAGGCATGTACTTCATATGTACTTGTGTGTGCTTGCATTAAGAACTTGCACAACATTTGTTGTCCTACCTACCCGATTCAGTGGGTCCTAAAGGAAATTACAGGTAATTAGGGCACTCCTTTGTCAAAGTACCGGAGCAAAGCATTAAGAATTCTTGAACACATGTAATACTCAATCATAGCAATCCTCATCGATACCAAGATTATTGTCACTTCTTGGTCTAGGATTCAGAACTATAACAGATGCATATAACCTGCAGAGAGGATCAAACAAAAAATATATTCATGAAAACATAAAGGGTTCAAATCTAAAATCATGGCACTCGGACCCTAGTGACAAACCTTAAGAATAGCAAAGTTATAGAAACATCAATCTAAGAACATAAAGGAAATAGGAATCACAATTCTAGCCACTCCCATGTGCCTACAGTGAGATTATTGATAATCCCCAAGTGCAGGGAGTCATCATAGCAATTTCTAAAGGTGGAAGTGATAAGCAAGGAGTGTCGAACCCGCAAGGAGCTAAAGGTAAGATCAATATTCTCTCAAGTCCTATCTACCACTGATATGACTCTACGTACACCGGACGTTTGCTTCCAACTAGAAACGAGAAATAAAACTATCTTGTGGGTATGAAGAGGATAACTTTGCATGATATCGGAGAGCTAAAATATAAAGTAGGTGTTGTTATCATAAAGTTAGAATATATTACTTAAGTATTATAAATAGCGAGTGTGGAATTATGATGGGTCGGTGTGCGGAATTGTCCTAGGCAATTGTTAACAAGATCGGTAGTTGTCATTGGAATTTCATATGAGGGAGAGGCATAAGCTAACATACTTTCTCTACTTGGATCATATGCACTTATGATTGGAACTCTAGCAAGCATCCGCAACTACTAAAAATCATTAAGGTAAACCCCAACCATAGCATTAACATATCAAGTCCCCTTTATCCCATACGCAACAACCCCCTTACTCGGGTTTATGCTTCTGTCACTCAAGCAACCCACTATAAGCGAATCATGAACGTATTGCAACACCCTACAGCGGGAATCCCTCACGTGTGCGTGTCACGGAAGGCACCATAGGATAGCACCAAAATAAAACATACAACTCAAACCAGTCTAGATCATCAATCAACCTAAAGACAAAGGAAATCTACTCAAAACATCATAGGATGGCAACACATCGTTGAATCATAAATATGTAGCATAAAGCACCATGTTCAAGTAGGTGATTACAGCGGGGTGCGGGAGAGTGGACCACTAAAAAAGAGATGAGGATGGTGATGATGATGGTGAGTTTGATGAAGACGATCACCACGGCGATGATTCCCCTCTCGATGGCACTTCGGCGCCACCGAGAGAGAGGAGGAGAGGTTCTCCCCCTTGTGCTTCCTCCTTCATGGCCTCCCCCCTAGATGGGGAGAGGTTCTCCCTCTGGTCCCTGGCCTTCATGGCAATGATGGCGCCTCCGAGATCCTTTCCCATGGCCTCCAGTGATGATGGCCCTCTCCGGCTGGTGCCAGAGAGGGCCTATATTGATTTCTCGTGGTTCTGGAGGCTTGCGGCGGCGAAACTTCTGATTTCCCTTCTGTTCTGGGGGTTTTAGGATTTATAGGAGGGGTTGGCATCGGTTTCATGTCAGGGGGCCCCACGGGGAGTCCACGAGGTAGGGGCGTGCTCTGGGGGCGCCCTCCACCCTCGTGGTGGCCTCGGGACTCCCCTCGGGTAGCTTTTCGTTCCAGTATTTATTTTCCAAAAATATTCTCCGTTGATTTTCAGCGCATTCCGAGAACTTTTATTTCTGCACAAAAATAAAACCACGGTAGTTCTGCTGAAAACAGCGTTAGTCTGGGTTAGCTCTAATCAAATCATACCAAAATCATGTAAAAATATTATAAACATGGCATGAATAATTCATAAATTATAGATACGTTGGAGATGTATCAGCATCCCCAAGCTTAATTCCTACTCGTCCTCGAGTAGGTAAATGATAAAAGAAATAATTTATGAAGTGTGAATGCTAGCAATGCACACATTTGATCAATGATAATTTCAGTCACCTTTCTAGCATCATTATATATCATAATAGTATCTCAACTCATAAAACTTGTCATGATCAAGTAACAAGCTATTCATAAGTTAAACTATAGATCATAAACTTTCCTGAAAACTAACAAACTATGTTCTCAGTCATCAAACAATTGCAATTCATCTTCTTTTCAGGAAGGGTCTATGTAAGAGCTTTGGTTTAGAAAACTCCACATACTCAACTATCATTCAATCTTTCACAATTGCTAACACTCACGTGATATTTATGGGTTCAAAGTTTCGATCGGACACAGAGAAAGATATGGGCTTATAGTTTGTCTCCCAACCTTTTACCTCAAGGGTAATGTCAACAATAATACTTTATGAAAACCTACATCCGATTGGATATATATATATATATATATATATATATATATATATATATATATATATATATATATATATGGATCACTCCAACACAAAGTGCTTGCCAAAGGAAAAAGTGTAAAAAGGAAAGGTGAAAATCACCAAGACACTTGTATAAGGGTAGAAGGTAAAAGTAAAAGATAGGCCCTTCGCAGAGGGAAGGAGAGGTTGTCATGCGCTTTTATGGTTGGATGCACAAAATTTTAATGCAAAAGAACGTCACTTTATACTCCCGCTTGTGATAAAGACCTTTATTATGCAGTCCGTCGCTTTTATTTCTTCCATATCACAAGTTCGTATAAAGCTTATTTTCTTCCACTAATAGATCATACATATTTAGAGAGCAATTTTTATTGCTTGCACCGATGACAACTTACTTGAAGGATCTTACTCAATCCATAGGTAGGTATGGTGTACTCTCATGGCAAAACTGGTTTAAGGGATGTTTGGAAGCACAAGTAGTATCTCTACTTGGTGCAAAGAATTTGGCTAGAATGAGAGGGAAAGGCAAGCTCAACACGTTGGATGATCCAAGACAATTGAAAGCACAAGTGCTCCCTGGGTGATTTTGGTAATTAATGTCAACATATCTCTTGTTGGACTAATACTTTTATCTTGTGTATTTCAGATAAGTCCAACAGTGGAGTGGCATGGACAAGAGGATGTGGAACCCCTTGAAGATGCTAAGGACAAAGGATTGGCTCAAGATCAAAGCTCAGGACTCTACATTTTCTATTTTAGTGATTCAAGATCACATTGAGTCCATATGAAAGCCAATACTATTAAAAGGGGATGAGGTGTTGCTTAATGGCTTGCTTGCTCAAAGTGCTTAGTGATATGCTCCAAAGCCCTCAGCTACTTTCCCACATCCACATTTGACCCAAATCAAAAGTCAAACTCGGCCCCACCGATCTGATCTAACCGGCGCCACCGAGTTCATTTGACATAGCCACTGCTAGAAACCCCTAATCATTTCGGTCTCACCGATGGGATCTCAGTCTCACCGAGATGGGCTGGCAATCTCTCTGTTGCCTATTGCATTATTTTCGGTCTCACCGAGAAGATGTAATCGATCACACCAAGTTTGCCTGACCAACTCTCTGTTTTGCTCATTACCCAAATCGG
Source organism: Triticum aestivum (assembly GCF_018294505.1). Classification (NCBI taxonomy): domain Eukaryota; kingdom Viridiplantae; phylum Streptophyta; class Magnoliopsida; order Poales; family Poaceae; genus Triticum; species Triticum aestivum. The sequence goes on from NC_057810.1 coordinate 492,018,555, forward strand.
TCCCACCGAGTTTGTGTAATCGGTCAAACCGAGATGAGGTTTTACCCTAACCCTTGCACATCGGTCCCACCGAGTTGATCATACCGGTCCCACCAAAATGCCTAACTGTCACATTATGAACTGAATCGGTTCAACCGAGTTTAATGATTCGGTCCCACCGAGTTTGGTAAATTGTGTGTAACGGTTAGATTTTGTGTGGAGGCTATATATACCCCTCCACCCTCTCCTCATTCGTGAGGAAAGCCATCAGAACATGTCTACACTTCCAGCATTCATTTTCTGAGAGAGAACCATCTACTCAAGTGTTGAGGCCAAGATATTCCAATCCAACCATATGAATCTTGATATCTAGCCTTCCCCAAGTTGCTTTCCACTCAAATCATCTTTCCACCAAATCAAATCCTATGAGAGAGAGTTGAGTGTTGGGGAGACTATCATTTGAAGCACAAGTGCAAGGATCAACAACACACCATCTATTACCTTTTGGAGAGTGGTGTCTCCTAGATTGGTTAGGTGTCACTTGGGAACCTCCGTCAAGATTGGGAGTTGAACAAAGGAGTTTGTACGGGCAAGGAGATCGCCTACTTCATGAAGATCTACCCTAGTGAGGCAAGTCCTTCGTGGGCGATGGCCATGGTGGGATAGACAAGGTTGCTTCTTCGTGGACCCTTCGTGGGTGGATCCCTTCGTGGACTCGCGCAACCATTACCCATCATGGGTTGAAGTCTCCATCAACGTGGATGTACGATAGCACCACCAATCCGAACCACGCCAAAAATCTCCGTGTCTCCAATTGCGTTTGCACACTCCAATCCCATCCCTTTACTTTCTTGCAAGTTGTATGCTTTACTTTCCGCTGCTCATATACTCTTTGCATGCTTGCTTGATATGTATTGTGAATGGTTAAACTTCTGCTTAAACTCAACGTCAACTTGAAAAACTCAAAAACTGCCAACTTTGTGTGTTGAGGGTCTATTCACCCCCCTCTAGACACCTGCTACCTCTTGAGCATGCGTTGGTTTTCTATTGAAGAGGAAAGGGTGATGCAGCAAAGTAGCGTAAGTATTTCCCTCGGTTTTTGAGAACAAAGGTATCAATCCAGTAGGAGGCTACACTCAAATCCCTCGTACATGCACAAACAAATAAGAACCTTGCAACCAATGCGATAAAGGGGTTGTCAATCCCTTCACGGCCACTTGCAAAAGTGAGATCTGATAGAGGTAATAAGATAAATATTTTTGGTATTTTTATGATATAGATTGAAAAGTAAAGATTGCAAAATAAAATAGATCGGAAACTTATATGATGGAAAATAGACCCGGGGGCCATAGGTTTCACTAGTAGCTTCTCTCAAGATAGCATAGGTATTACAGTGGGTGAACAAATTACTGTCGAGCAATTGATAGAAAAGTGCACAGTTATGAGAATATCTAGGCATGATCATGTATATAGGCATCACGTCCGCGACAAGCAGATCGAAACGATTCTGCGTCTACTACTATTACTCCACACATCGACCGCTATCCAGCAGGCATCTAGAGTATTAAGTTCATAAGAACAGAGTAACGCATTAGGCAAGATGACATGATGTAGAGGGATAAACTCAAGCAATATGATATAAACCCCATCTTTTTATCCTCGATGGCAACAATACAATGCGTGCCTTGCTGCCCCTGCTGTCACTGGGAAAGGACACCGCATGATTGAACCCAAAGCTAAGCACTTCTGCCATTGCAAGAAAGATCAATCTAGTAGGCCAAACCAAACTGATAATTCGAAGAGACTTGCAAAGATAACAAATCATACATAAAAGAATTCAGAGGAGATTCAAATATTGTTCATAGATAACCTTGATCATAAACCCACAATTCATCGGACCTTGACAAACACACCGCAAAAAGTATTACATCTAATAGATCTCCAAGAAGATCGAGGTGAACTTTGTATTGAGATCCGAAGAGAGAGAAGAAGCCATCTAGCTAATAACTATGGACCTGAAGGTCTGAGGTAAACTACTCACACATTATCGGAGAAGCTATGGTGTTGATGTAGAAGCCCTCCGTGATCGATTCCCCCTCCGGCGGAGCGCCGGAAAAGGCCCCAAGATGGGATCTCATAGGTACAGAAGGTTGCGGCGGCGGAAATAGGGTTTCGTGGTGCTCTCGGATGTTTTCAGGGTATATGAAAATATATAGGCGAAAGAAGTCGGTCAGGGGAGCCACGAGGGGCCCACGAGGGTGGGGGGCGCGCCTCCCTGCCTTGTGGCCACCTCGTTGCTTCCTTGACGTCCACTCCAAGTCTCCTGGATTGCGTTTGTTCCAAAAATGACTCTCCCAAAGGTTTCATTCCGTTTGGACTCCGTTTGATATTCCTTTTCTGTGAAACACTGAAATGGGCAAAAAACAACAATTTGGACTGGGCCTCCGGTTAATAGGTTAGTCCCAAAATTAGTATAAAAGTGTATAATAAATCCCATTAAACATCCAAAACAGATAATATAATAGCATGGAATGATAAAAATTATAGATACGTTGGAGACGTATCAAGCATCCCCAAGCTTAATTCCTGCTCGTCCTCGAGTAGGTAAATGATAAAAACAGAATTTTTGATGTGGAATGCTACCTAGCATAATTCTGAATGTAATTTTCTTTATTGTGGCATGAATGTTCAAATCCAAAAGATTGAAGACAAAAGTTTAATATTGACATAAGAGTAATAATACTTCAAGCATACTAACAAAGTAATCATGTCTTCTCAAAATAACATGGCCAAAGAAAGTTAACCCTACAAAATCATATAGTCTGGCTATGCTCTATCTTCATCACACAAAATATTTAAATCATGCACAACCCCGGTTTTAGCCAAGCAATTGTTTCATACATTAGTATTCAACTTTTTCAATCTTCATGCAATACATGAGAGTGAGCCATGGACATAGCACTATAGGTGGAATAGGATGGTGGTTGTGGAGAAGACAAAAAAGGAGAAGATAGTCTCACATCAACTAGGCGTATCAACGGGCTATGGAGATGCCCATTAATAGATATCAATATGAGTGAGTAGGATTGACATGCAACGGATCACTAGAGCTATAAGTGTATGAAAGCTCAACAAAAGAAACTAAGTGGGTGTGCATCCAACTTGCTTGCTCACGAAGACCTAGGGCAATTTGAGGAAGCCCATCATTGGAATATACAAGCCAAGTTCTATAATGAAAAATTCACACTAGCATATGAAGGTGACAACATAGGAGACTCTCTATCATGAAGATCATGGTGCTACTTTGAAGCACAAGTGTGGTAAAAGGATAGTAACATTGTCCCTTCTCTCTTTTTCTCTCATTTTTTTGGTGCGCTTCTTTGGCCTCTTTTTTTATTTGTTTGGGCTTCTTTGGCCTCTTTTATTTTTCATAAAGTCCAGATACGCATCCCAACTTGTGAGGGAATCATTGCTTCCATCATACTTTCCTCACATGGGACAATGCTGTAATAATGAAGACCATCACACTTTTATCTACTTACAACTCAAGAATCTTAGAACAAAATATGACTCTATGTGGATGCCTCCGGCTGTGTACCGGGATAATGAATCAAGAGTGACATGTATGAAAGAATTATGAATGGTGGCTTTGCCACAAATATGATGTCAACTACATGATCATGCAAAGCAATATGACAATGGTGGAGCGTGTCATAATAAACGTAACGGTGGAAATATGCATGGCAACATATCTCGGAATGGCTATGGAAATGCCATAATAGGTAGGTATGGTGGCTGTTTTGAGGAAGGTATATGGTGGGTGTATGATACCGGCGAAAGTTGTGCGGCACAAGAGAGGCTAGCAATGGTGGAAGGGTGAGAGTGCATATAATCCATGGACTCAACATTAGTCATGAAGAACGCACATACTTATTGCAAAAATCTACAAGTTATCAAAACAAAGTACTGCACGCATGCTCCTAGGGAAGGGTTGGTAGGAGTTAACCATCGCGTGATCCCGACCTCCACACATAAGGAAGACAATCAATAAATAAATCATGCTCCAACTTCATCACATAACGGTTCGCCATACGTGTATGCTACCGGAATCACAAACTTTTAACACAAGTATTCCTCAAATTCACAACTACTCAACTAGCATGACCCTAATATTACCATCCTCATATCTCAAAACAATCATCAAGTATCAAACTTCTCATAGTATTCAATGCACTTTATATGATAGTTTTTATTATACCTATCTTGGATGCTCATCATATTAGGACTAGAATTTTAACCAAAGCAATTACCATGTTGTTTTAAAGGACTCTCAAAATAATATAAGTGAAGATTAATCCTCCTTGTTCATCAAACATACCTCTCTCTCGCTGGGTTAAAGTGATGGACGACAAACTCGTGGGCCCAGCACAGAAGCGAAGTGTACGTCGCACACGAGTGATCATCCTATATAGGACTACGTACCGCCGTTTGCATGTGGCCCAAAGAGGTGTTTGTGTGATGTTTGAATACACAATGCACAACTTGATGTGGCACCACATATATAGGAAACCAAAAAGTCCCCACAGAGAGCACGAGGTTCATGATGCATGGTATGTTCTATATGTACGCCCCCATTCGACGCATGGTATATATGTACTTCTACTATATAGCACAAACCAAAAAAGAGTCATTGCTTGATGGTCAAATTAACCTCTCTCTCTCGTTGGGTCAAAGTGATGGAGGACAACCTCGCATGCCCATGGATGGAAGTTCCACACGCGAGTGTGTTCCTATAGGGCAACCACCGCCTACATGGTATTGTGTGATGTTTGAATATCAATATAATGTACAACTTTGATGTGGCACATGCCTCGGGAACTGAAAAGTCCCCGCATGGAGCGAGGTTATGACATGCATATATATAGAGTATTCATGTTGCCCCCTCTTTGACATGTACATACTCCTACCGTGCATATACGTAGAACAAACCAAAAATGAACCATCCTTGTTGGTCAAATTAAGCTCTCTCTCGTTGTATACGTTCAACTAATCAAGGACGACTTGTGGGCCCATAGAGAGAGGCACACGCGAGTGAGTGTCATAGGACAAAACCACCGTGTGCATGTTCCTGTGTGTTATGTGATGTTTGAATACCCAATGCACAACTTTGATGTGGCACATGCTTCACAAACCAAAAATGCACTACACCATGACGCGTAGCCCCATCACTTCAAGCTGGTGGGAGGGTGTGTACGCGCGTTCTCGAACTTTGATATGGAATCTCACCATGATCCACACACACATGCCAAGATGAATCCACCTTTTGGTCAAATGTCTCTCGTTGTCGGTGGAAACTGAAAACCTTTGTGGGCTAACGAATGGGCACGTCACTGATAACCGCATGAGAGTGTCCGAGAGGACCACCAATGCATCCATGTGGCCCGAACATGTATGTATGAAAGGGTTGTGTAATGCTTTAAATAACAAATTCACGACTTTGATGTGGCATATATATATATATATATATATATGACTCACAAAATGATCAATAATCCCACATGAAGGTTCATGACTCGTAGTGTACTGTCGGACCCCTCCCCCCCACACACACATAGACACACACATCCTGCACCACCACAACCACTCTAAGGCATGTCGAACTTTTTCTGCAGTGAACATGTGACAAAAGGTGGAGTGTTGTGTTAAAATTAAAAAAACAGACATCATTCGACCGTTTTTATACATTGATTGATTTCCTAGGGATTTAATGTGCAAAAATCAAATTTGAGCTACATGTCCACCAAAATGGATTGCAAAATCATATGTGTCCCTGGGTGCAGGTTTCCTTGCGCAAGAGATTTCAAAACATTGAGAATATAGATTTTTAAAACTTAGTAAATCCAAAACTTAGTTGAAATTCATGAAACTTATCGTGGTGTCATATATCGACACTAGTAGACTGTGATATTGTATTTTTTTCATAAAATTTGAGACCCGTTTTGATATAATCTTCTTATAAACGGGAGATTATTAAAAACTGGCAACCAATATCTCATACGGATTATTTATTTGGACCGTGTGCGTTAGACCGTGCCATGCTTCGGTCAAGTAGTAAAGCGGCAGAATGAATCATCAATAAACCAAAAAAATATTCGTGCTGCCACACGCCCCGTGTGCCGTGCGAGCAGGCATGAGTTGACGGGACGCATGCAAGCAGTCCGCCACGAGGCATATCGGGAGGCATGCATGCAGGTGTGCGTATTGACAAGAGGCGTGCAAGTAGTTGTGTGAAATGATGGTAGTAGTGGCAGAAGTCCGCCGCGTAGGCTCACTGGCAGGCGAGACAACCTTTGACCGCCACCCGCCTCGCTCACACTGGTCCGTATTAATTGCGTGCCCAAGCCGCCGGCCATAATAGGCGGCCGCACCCCCGGTCCACAGTGGTCACTAACGTCTGGACTTTGGAATGTATGAGGATGCCACCGAAGTGCACCATTGGAGGGAGTCGCGACGCCGGGACTGGTGAGGTCTCGCACGGGCAGCAACACGACCTTGACTTCGTCAGCGCCGCCGAGGTCTCGCACGGGCAGCAACACGACCTTGACTTCGTCAGCGCCGTCGTGCCCCCCCCCCCAGCCGGAGCCGGAGGTCAACAACAACTCCAGCAACGATTGCGACTCTGACGAAAAACCGGTTAGTCATCTATATACCCATTTATGCAGCAAACATATCATGTGTTTTCTCTGGTTACTCCCCTCCCCTCTATAATTTTTTTGGAATACAGATCCTATGGTTATGTTCTCTCAGTCCATGAAATCAGAGTAATTAAGATTCGTTAGATCCATGTAGTGTATTGATTGTTCGAATGTTATCCGTATAGAGTTAGTGATTACTTGTTTGTTCTGTATAAATGATTCTTGCTAATAATCTGACTAGGGTTAGCTTGCGTGCTAATAATTCGTGGCCAGATTTTGAGAATTGATTTTGAATGTCCTACATATATGCTTGTGCCTTTTTTCTTCCAGATCTTGATAATTGATTTTGAATGTCCTACATGTATGTTTCTGCCATTTTTTTTCTTTCAGATTGGTATGTACGCAGATGAGGCTCCGGCCAGCACCATCGCCGGATGTAGATCTTGGACCCGGCTGTGCGGCCAGAAGCGGCCACACCCCTCTGGACCTGAGGAACCAGTAGAATCTCCGGCGGACCGCATGAACGATCTCCCGGATGGCATCCTTGGGGAGATCATCTCCATTCTCCCCACCAAGGATGGCTACCGCACACATGTCCTCGCATCTCGATGTCGCACTCTGGTGCGTCGCGCCTCTTAATCTCGACTATCGTCAGCTATCTATCGATGATAATTCTGAACTCCCCGGAGCCATCATCTCCTCCCACCAGGGCTCCATTCAATGCATCTGCATCCCGGCATGCTACCTGCTGGACATACCCTGCACGATGGCCGCTTGGATGACATCCCGTCAATTCGATAAACTCCAGCAGCTTGAGTTCTACCATTACTATAGCGATAGGTTACCACTAATAGCTGCATCTGTGCCCTCACCACCGATGCCCATCTCATCGTTTTCCTCCTCTCTCTCTCCACACTGTCACCTTGATCCGGTGCCATTTAGCAGACAATCTAGTACAAATGCTTTGACTACCAGTGCTGAAAAAACTTGCACTTGTGTTGGTTCATCTGTCGGAGGCCTCACTGCACAACATCATCCACTCCAGTTGCCCTGCCCTGGAGCGTTTCCTACTTGTTTTTGGAAATGGAATCCATATCCCTTGTCTCAAAATAAAGTCACCTCACCTTGTAAGCATTGGAATTAATTTTGAAGGACATGAGCTCATCATCGAAGATGCCCCTTCACTTCAAAGGTTGCTCCTTGGTTGTTGTTATAAACCTTCACAAATAACTGTGGTCTCTGTGCCTAAACTGGAGACCTTGGGTGCAATTCGTGATCTGTTTAAATGGTTCAATATGTTGTTTGCCTCCACACCTATTGAGGTACTGTATATTATTCATGTACACTTTTGTAATTTGCATTTTTTGTTTGTGCGCATAAGTTAAGTATCATCTTGGAGTACACTTTCAGTGCTAATATTATGTTCTATGCTCAATGAAGAGCTTGTCCATCCTATCAGTGGTGGTGGATTCTGTCAAGACCTTATATATTAGTATGTGGTGTTTTGATATCAACATCATTATTGCCTTGTTGTAATGCTTTCCATGTCTGGAGAATTTGTATATAAAGGTGGCGATTTCACACACATTGAAAGCCCATATATAATGTACTATAATTAACCATTCAGCTATCTCTCTTTCAACATAATCTTTTTTAGACATTAACTGTTTTCAATCTTCATCTCTATTTAGGCACTAACACATGGAGAAAAAGGTATAACAAATCGATGGTCAAGAAGCACCAGGATTTTCTCATATCTCATGGCATTCGTTAGAAGACAGTAACGCTAGAAGGATATGCATCCAACAGTGCAAACACTAGTTTGTCACATTCTTCATGTTGAATGAAAGGGCGCTATTGTCTGTGAGGATTAAGTTTTTTCAGCAATCTCATGGAACTGTATGTGGAACAGCATAAAAAGAAGTTTCAGGTGGACCTAGGGGCTTCTGATCATGCTCGGCTTATATTTACAACAACTTGTCCTCATCATGGACCAGTAGAACTTTTGTACCAGGATCTTGATATTATGGATCAGACCGATCCATTTGATTGTGACTCCCAAAAACTTTGGTTGAGTTAGATGTTATTGCCCCAGTCAATCCGGGTTATGTGTTAACCTGATGAACAATTAACCCTCATTCTTTTGTACCTTTTGTAAGGTGGAGTTAGACATTGTTGCCCTTTTCAACTAGGGTTTGACCCACATTTTCTTTCATACTGGGTGTTTGTGTTCCTCTAGGTACTACCTCTATCATGGTTTATTCTTTATTGGCCTCCTTCATATTTTGTAGTACCAAACTTTGACCTTAGATTTAGATAAGGATATATTAATGCATGTCATCGAAAATAATATTGTTGGACGGCTATTCCCAGCTATGTTCATCTGCTATATGCAATAATTATGCATGTGCTTGCTCGCCATTTAGGCGGCTGCGGTGCACTCTGCTTGCGTGCCACTACGCGCTCTACTCATCGTTTAGGTGCCCTCGGGTCGCGTCCCTCTGCGCGCTCTGCTTGTCGTTTAGGTGCCAAGTCTCGCTCGGGTCACGTCGTCCCTCCACGCGCGCTCTGCTAGCGGTTGGGGAAGCTTTAGTTATTCTATCTTAGATTTTTTTGACCATAAAATAGTAAGGCAAAAGCCTTACTGTAGATCTTTTTTTTTCATTATAACAAAGAAATCACAAAGTCTTTACAATGGTTGTTGGGTAGACAACCAGGGAGATTATTGAGCGAATACAAGAAAATAAATTAAATGTTATCAATCCATGAAGACATTCCCTCCTTTAAACTGGGCTTGGCCCTTAGCATTGTCAGCTTGAAAGTCTTGATAAATTCATATCTGCAGTCACTGATAGAGCAAGGGATCCCTTCAAATATCAGATCATTTCTTTGATTCCATATACTCCAGCATCCAATAATTAGAATTTCCATGAAATGGTGAAGTTTATATCTTTGCTGGGCTTCAATAATCATATCATGGATATTCAGATCAGAGTTCCATTCAAGACCAATGTTCCACCAAAATCCCTGGCTGAATGGGAAAGAAAAAAGAAGATGAGTTCTGTCCTCATAGTCCTCAGCATCACATAATACACACTGTGTGGAATCTAGATGCATATTTTTCCTGGTCAGAAGGTCACATGTGTTTATTCTATCATGAAGTAGCAGCCAGCAAAAGAATTTATGCTTTGGTAGGCAGCAAGACTTCCATATCCATCTAAAAGTGATGGCAGCATCTTCATTTTTCAGTAGGAAGTTATAGATCTTCTTGGTCATACTTAAACTATTTCCCCAATTGAAATTCCATATATCCTTGTCATTGTTGGATCTGATATTAAGTAATTTACCAGCAAGAAGATGAAATTGCTGATGGGAAATGTTGGAAAGAGGAAGCTGGAACAGGTTGTATAGGTTCCCATAATCTTTGGCTATTTTGACTGAGATATTCTGCTGGTTGCAAAACGAATGGAGTTCAGGGAATTTGAAATGCATAATCTCTCCATTCCAACTATCATCCCATAATTTGCAAGTGTTTCCTGATCTTATTTTACAAGTAGTCATCTCTTTAAATAGATCAAACATTTTCATACAATCCTTCCACCAGAATGATCCTTTGTTGGGATTTGTGTGTGGAGCTTCATTGTTTTGATAATGAGCTTCCCAAATTAACTTGACCCAAGGAGTATCCATTCTATTCTAAAATTTGTATAGATGCTTGATAAGAAGAGCTTTATTCTGCATTCTCAGGTTCAGGGCTCCAAGACCACCTTGACTTTTTGGTTTGCAAATCATCTCCCAGCTGGCCAGGCATTTTCCTCTTCTATTAATTTCCTTTCCATACCAGAGAAAGTTTCTACTAGATTTGTCCACATGATCCAAAATGGTGTAGTGAACTTTAAGAGAGCACATAGAGAAAATAGGCATGGAAGCAACAATAGAATTAACATAAGTGAGTCTGCCAGAGTAGTTCATGAATCTAGTCACTCCAGATAGTCTTTTATCAATTTTGGATATGACAGGAATAAGGTCCATAACAGAAGGCTTGGTGGTGCCCATGGGTAAGCCAAGGTATGTGAATGGGAGGCTTTCCACCTTGCAACCAAATGAATTTGCAAGTGCAGAAACAGATGGTTGATCAATATTTATTGGAATCATTGAGGACTTACTGAAGTTGACAAACAGACCAGTGGATAGACTAAATATGTTGAGTAAGTATTTGAGGTGCATGATCTGATCTTCACAAGCAGGCATGATCATTAGGGTGTCATCAGCATACTGAATAATAGGGTAGTCCTGTCCATAAGCATGATTAAAAGGAGAGAGATTTCCCCATTGGCCCAAGCAGCATTTGATCTTAGATTATGTTAATTAATTATACCTCCAGAGCCAGAATCATTCGGCTCTAGAGGTATAATTAATTAACCTAAACTGTGATCTCTGGCGCCCATTCCCGTCGCACAACTCCATCCTCGTCGGCTGTTGGGGGTATGCCAGTATGTGTGGGTAACTAGCTAGCAAGTGGATCAGTAGTGAGTCGCCGGTGGTGGCCATTGCTGTGGTTATTTATAGCTAGCAGCTAGCTAGGGGATTGGGGATTTTACAATTCACCCCTGTGTAGCGCGGGAAGCCTTCACTGGAGCGCAAGAAGACTTGAGCACACAACCCGACAACCATATGCGTTGTCACGTGTTACCGGACACGTGTTAACATAAGGAAACGTACGTGTAACCTACTAATCATCGCACGCGAGTACTCGCACATGCATCGCGTGCGATACTCCCAGCCATCGCAAGCAACTAGTATGCATTTTCAAAGTTTTTCATAAACACATAATCGCACATGAATTAACTCTACTAACGGCGTGTGTTATATTTTCTCATCACAAACAGTTCATCCGAGTGGGTTGTTTGCCGCGTATCACACACATCTTGTTTACACGAATCATTTGTGTTTTTTGGCTCATCGCAAACAGTTCATCTATGTGAACTGTCTGTCGCATATCACACACATCTTGTTAAGTTGAACCGTTTCTGTTGTGTTCCCTAATCAAAAACAGTTTGTCTGAGTGAACCATATGTCGTATATCACACACACCTTGATCTGGCTGACCGTTTCTATTGCATTCCCTAATAGGAAATAGTTCATCGGAGCAAACTTTATGTCATATATCGCACAGACATTGATATGGCTGCCCTAGTTTCTGTTGTTCTATCTAATCGCAAATAGTTCGTATGGATCAACCGTATACCCCGCATTGCACACGTAACTAAAACCTAAACTGTGTTTGATGTCTCCACCGTCGCAAACATTTTGCATCTTTTCTGACTTTTTTTTACATCCCCATTTGCAATTAATCCATCGCACACAGTTTTGTCAAAGGGTCTCTAATCGTAGTGTCACGTTAGCAGCATCCTGCAGTAGTGTAAAGTTGCTAGCTTCGTTAGAAGGGGTGGTCTTGCCCTTCTTGGCATTACCACCCGTACCCATTCCTTCTTCTTCTCATGAGCACCCTCTCCCACCTTTACAAAGACTTCTTTGAGTGGGAGAGGTTGTGTGGTCTTGTTCTTCTTCTTCTTCTCTGAGTTGGGTGCAAACCCAAGCCCTTCCTTTGCCACAATTTCCTTTAGATTGCTCAAAAGGTCATTGAGGCTCTTCTCACCTTGTATACAAGTCACAAGGCCTTTCTCAAGTTGCTCTTTCAACTTGGAATTCTCCTCCACAAGATGCTCATCCTCACAACAAGGGTTGGTAGAATTGGTAGCAATTAAAACAAAAGGAGTACAAGTCGTTATCTCCTTGGTTAGCTTCCCTTGGAGTTGATCATGAGACTCCTTAAGAGAAGTATGAACACCCTTCAAGACCTTGTGAGCCTTGTCGAGTATGTCAAACTCCTCTATGAGTCTATCATGGCCAACACCAAGTGCAACCTTCTCAGATTTAAGCACATGAGTAAGAACATTAGCATGATCAAGATCTTTTTACAATTTAGCAAGATCAACATTGTGTGACTCCTCAAGAGTCAAATGAAGATCTCACTCTTCCTCAAGAGCAATGGAAAGATCCCCAATCTCATTGGCATAATCACGACTATGCCCCTCCAACTTGGAGATCGTATCCTCATGAGACTCAATGATGACATTGGCCTCACCAAGTTGTTCCAAGAGAGCAACAAAAAAAGTGCTTCTTGATACGTCTCCAACGTATCTATAATTTTTTATTGTTCAATGCTATTATATTATCCATCTTGGATGTTTTATATGCATTTATATGTTATTTTATATTATTCTTCAGACTAAATTAACCTAGAGCCCTGTGCCAGTTTCAGGTTTTTTTCCTTGTTTTTGAATTTCGCAGAAAAAGAATATCAAACGGAGTCCAAACGAGCTAAAGATTTCTGGTGATTATTTATGGACCAGAAGAAGCCCACGGAGCATCGGAGATGGACCAGAAGAGTCCCGAGACCACCACAAGGGTGGAGGGCGCGCCCCCCTACCTTGTGGCTGCCTCGTGGACCCCTTGGCTTGTTCCCGGCGCCAACACCTCTTATATATCCCCAAACTTCCAGAACAGAACCTAGATCGGGAGTTCCATCGCCGCAAGCCTCTATAGCCGCCAAAAAACAATTGGGACCCTGTTCCGGCACCCTGCCGGAGGGGGAATCCATCACCCGTGGCCATCTTCATCATCCCAGCGCTCTCCATGACGAGGAGGGAGTATTCCACCCTCAGGGCTAAGGGTATGTACCAGTAGCTATGTGTTTGATCTCTCTCTCTCTCTCTCTCTCTCTCTCTCTCTCTCTCGTGTTCTTGATTTGGCACGATCTTGATGTGCCGCGAGCCTTGTTATTATAGTTGGATCTTATGATGTTTCTCCCCCTCTAGCTTCTTGTAATGGATTGAGTTTTCCCTTTGAAGTTATCTTATCGGACTGAGTCTTTAAGGATTGGAGAACACTTGATGTATGTCTTGCATGTGCTTATCTGTCGTGACAATAGGATATTCACGTGATCCAGTTCATGTATGTTTTGGTGATCAACTTGCGGGTTCTATGATCTTCTAAACTTATGCATAGGGGTTGGCACACATTTTCGTCTTGACTCTCCGGTAGAAACTTTGGGGCACTCTTTGAAGTTCTTTGTGTTGGTTTGAATAGATGAATCTGAGATTGTGTGATGCATAACGTATAATCAAACCCGCAGATACTTGTGGTGACATTGGAGTATCTAGGTTACATTAGGGTTTTGGTTGATGTGTGTCTTAAGGTGTTATTTTAGTACAAACTCTAGGGCTGTTTGTGACACTTATAGGAATAGCCCAATAGATCGATCAGAAAGAATAACTTTGAGGTGGTTTCGTACCCTACAATAACCTCTTCATTTGTTCTCTGCTATTAGTGACTTTGGAGTAACTCTTTGTTGCACATTGAGGGTTTGTTATATGATCTAATTGGGTTATCATTGTTGAGAGAACTTGCACTCGTGAAAGTATGAAGCTAGGCCTTGTTTCGAAGCATTGCAATACCATTTTCGCTCACTTTTGTTACTAGTTACCTTGCTGTTTTTATATTTTCAGATTACAAAAACCTATATCTACCATCCCTATTACGCTTGTATCACCATCTCTTTGCCAAACTAGTGCACCTATACAATTTACCATTGTATTGGGTGTGTAGGGGACACAAGAGACTCTTTGTTATTTGGTTGCAGGGTTGTTTGAGAGAGACCATCTTCATCCTACACCTCCCACAGATTGATAAACCTTAGGTCATCCACTTGAGGGAAATTTGCTACTGTCCTACAAAACTCTGCGCTTGGAGGCCCAACACGAGTCTACAAGAAGGTTGCATGGTAGACATCACTTCTTGGTCTCACCTTTGAGCTTACTCAAGAACTTATCAAACTCGTTCTCATCACCCTTCACCACCTCACTATTGTCGGCGTTCTGGGAACGGGGGTCCGCAGACTTGCCTGCCTGCGGCCTGCGGCGTGGCTCAAGCAGTGGCCCAGTACGACCCGTCTTCATCAACCCAAGCTCAAGACCCTCGCGAGGGGCCAAGCCTCGCGGGGCGGGCGACGCAAGGCTTCCTCAGGGGTGGCCTCACCAGGCAGGCTCGCGAGGAGGCAGAGAGATCAAGGCAGGAGTACCTCGCGAGGTGCTCATGACGCAAGCCATGACGATCCAGACCAGGCGGGCGCTAGGCGGGTGCCAGCCTGCGCAGTGTCCTCATTTCCTCTTTGGTGCAAAGGGGGCAAGCGCAGGCGCGGAGTACCAAGGCATCAAGCAAAGATTACCATATCGGTGCAACAAGACCAAGACAAGCAGAGCGGCAGGACGGAGGTCACCGTGGAGCCCAAGACGGCGTCATCGCAAGTGCCTTTGACAGCTGAAGACCAACTTTAGTCAGGATAGCTTGTACTAGTTGTTCCCCTTCAAAATGGTCGTTGTTGGATCCCTTCCCGCTCAATATTTGGGAAGAGGACCAGGACCTCTATATATAGAGATAGCCACCACCATAGGAAGGCATCGAGTTCTCACCAAGCCAACAGAGACCGAATCCACCCAAGTAGAGCACCGCACCAGCTCAAGAACACCTCTCGCAAGGCTGTTCTTCCTCTATACTGTTCATCATCAGCCCCAGAGGCAATCCACCACCTCACACTAGAGTAGGCGTTGGGACGTGGATCGGTAGGGGGAAGATCTTCGCGCGCACCCCAGAGTTTGAACCTTAAGGGTTTTGCCGGAAACCGATATCCGACATTTGGCGCGCCAGGTAGGGGTGCGCTAGAATCTTTGTTCCACGATTCCGCGTTCCATCGTTTGTCGCATCCATGGCAGACGCTCGCCGAGCTTGCGCCGAGCGTTGGGCTGCTCTCGCCGCCCGCGTCGCCCAGGCGGCTCCCGTCGGTGGACCTCCCCATCGTTCCCCGTCGCCTGCTGCCAATGCTGCCACCGGTCCGGCGGGGAACGAGCAGCAAGCGTCGTCGCTGCATCCCTCGGTGTGGCGGGAAGGCCGCACCGCCACTCCGTTGCTAACTCCAGCTGGTTTGTCATCTCACGCTCGTCGCGCTCCCACGGATGCGCAGGCCGCGTTGCTTCTGGCACGTGAGCTCCTGCACTACCGCCCCATCGACGACCTCCACGAGGAGTGGCTTGCTCGCATCACCGAGCTCGTCAGCATCGCAGGGGGCTCTCCTAGACCGTCCCTCTCGCTGCCTCACACTTTGTCCTGCGTGGGTGACGCAGCTCAGGAGGTGCCTCCGCCACCTCCTCCCCAAGAAGGTGCCCTGGCTCCAAGGCACGCGGCCCCTGGACGAGACCCGCCGCGTCCAGCGCCCGCGCGACAAGAAAGGAGCTGCCAAGAGATCCCTCGGCCTCAAGAAGGCGCTCGCGTGCTCCCCGCTCCAGCACATCAAGACCGCATCCCTGCGCCAGCATGTCAAGACCCTGCACTGCCCCTGGCGGCGGCGTGCGGGAACCTCCCAGAGCAAGCCCCGCATCTGCAAAGGGCTCTGGTGGCCACTGCCGACTGCCGCGCCTTCACCACCGAGCTATGCAGTGTCGCCTAGCTGGGCAAGTTCAAGCCAGATCTGCCTCCTCACTACGACGGCACTGCCGACCCCGCGGAGTTCTGCAGCTCTACGAGCTGGGCATCGAGGCGGTTAACAAAGACGAAAAGGTCATGGCGAACTGGTTTCCCATGGCGCTCAAGGATGGTGCCCGCACCTGGCTCCTGAACCTGCCTCCCGGCTCGATCTCCTCTTGGGACGAGATGCGCACCCGCTTCATCGCCAACTTCCAGGGCACTCGTGACCATCCCCCAGTCGTGGGTGACCTGTGCCGCATCAAGCAGCAACCGGAGAGACCTTGCAGAAGTACATCCAGTGCTTCAACAGCGCTCGCCTCAAGATTCCCAAGGTGACCAAGGAGGCCATCATCTCAGCGTTCTCTGATGGCGTCCGTGACGTCAAGATGAAGGAGGAGTTGGCTATCCACGAGGATCTATGCACATCTCTGGACCTGTTCAACCTGGTGACCAAGTGCGCAAGGGCTGAGGAGGGGCGCCTCTCCCTTCTCGAGCTTCCAACTGCTGACCCAGAAGAGAAGAAAGCCAAGGCCAAGGACGTGAAGCGCAAAGGAGCAGCTGTGCTCACAGCAGAACCAGACACGAAGTGCGGCAAGGACCAATCAGAGTCGTCCAAGGGTAGCCGAAACTGCGCCTACCACGACCTCTACACCCACAACACCAACGAATGCCAGGAGCTCAGAGCCGTTCGAGAAGGACGCATCGGTCGACGCCCCGATCACAACGATCGGTGCTACGGCCGAGGAGGAGGAAGATGTGGAGGACGATGGGACGACCAAGGCCCTCGCCAAGAGTGGCGTGACCGACCTCACGAGGATTGCTGGCAAGACCAGCCTCGCGAGGGGGCTTGGAGGGATCAGCCTCATGAGGATCACCCGCAGGACAACGCAGGCCTTCCTCCTCAGCCACCACCGCCAAGGAGGAATGACGACCATCACCAGGACGAGGGGGCTGGGGGCTTCCAGGAGCCACGTGCTATCGCTTGCATCCTGGACGGTGCTCAGGCCCCAGCCTCTCAGCACATCTTCAAGAAGTTTGCTCACGAAGTGAATGCAGTCCTCCCCAAGCTCGAGGCCACGTGCCCTCTTAGGTGGTCCACGTGCGTCATCACGTTCAGCTCAACGAATCAGCTCAAGTGTGCGGCTACAGCTGGTGTCCTCCCAATGCTTTGTTCCCTAGTCATCAGCAATGTGCAAGTTACCAGGACCCTCATCGATGGTGGCGCAGGACTCAATGTTCTATCCATCGAGACGTTCAACAATCTCCAAGTGCCTTATGATCAACTCCAGCCAACCAAGCCCTTCTCAGGAGTCGCTAACGGCTCCACCACCCCGATAGGGCAGGTTCGCCTCCCTGTCACCTTCGGGAAGCACAAAAACTATCGTACCGAGCTCATTGACTTCGACATTTCCCACATTCGCCTGCCATACAATGCCATCCTCAGGTATCCAGCCTTGGCCAAGTTCATGGCAGTGACTCACCATGGTTACAATGTTCTCAAGATGCCGGGAAGCGGCGGAATCATCACACTCCCGTGCGAAGAGAAAGATGCGGTGTGCTCTCTCGAGCGTACCTTCCAAGCTGCATCAGTTGAGGACCCAGACAACAAGAGTGAGAACCCTCCCGAGGCAGTTCCTAAGAAGAAGAAGACATCACCCAGCTTAAGGCCTCAGGAGGTAGGCATCTCTAGAGGCGCCGTGTCAGGACCTGCGCCCGTGCCAGGGGCGCCTCCCTCTGTCGCATAGGAAGGCGCGCCCGGCACCCTCCTCAGGCAAGGCTCGGGGGCTCTCTCCTAGAGGGCCTCATACTTTGCCAAGATCACGAGGGAGGCGCTCGGGCACCACTTGGAGGCGTGCTATGCGGCACGTTTCCCTCAGGAAGGCATGGGGCAAGGAGGGCCCAGCCCTCAGGAGTTCATCACCAAGGTCACTCAGGAGTTGTAGGAGTCAAGAGTCATATGTGGTGATCGCCGCCTACCTGGCGTAGCTCCCCATCCAAGCGAGGATGGCGGGCTGCGTGTCTGCATCGACTACCAAGGGCTCAACCGAGTCACGTGCCAGGAGCGTTTCTGGCCTTCGCGTGTGGGACGCTGCGAGGGTCCGCCACACAGCTACATTCGCATGCCTTTCGGCCTGCCGAACGCGGCAGCTGCTCACCAGCATCTTATGCGGAGCATTCTGGCATCTCAGGAGGCCAAGCACCACGCGGTCCTGGCAGAGATGGAGATGGTCCTCGCGGAACCACCTGGATCCCCAGAGCCTCCCGAGGCTTAGGGCTCCGGTGGCTTGTGAGGATCGCCTCTTCATCGCGCATCGTCAGATACTCTACAATGGTATCAGGTGACATATTTCGAGTTTCGTTTCAGCTGGGAGCACCCTCAGGGCTACATTATTCCCAGGTCGCGTGGGCCTGTCCCTACGGCATGTATCCCTTTTGCTTATGTCTTTAGTTCACCTTGCTGGGGGCGCCCCTTAGGCTGCATCATCCCCGAGCCGCTCTGGCCTGACCCAGTGGCATGTATCCTTCCTGCATCTATCTAAGTTGGTTTGCCTTTCATGCTTAACCTGCCCATGATTATCATTTCCCACCTGTCGCGGCCCCTTTTTCTCCCTCATGCAAATCGCTTGCACGTTAAAAGGGGGCGCCTGAGCATCACGACCCAGGAGCTCTTACTGGCTCTCCAGCCCTCACCCCCTGGCCTTGTCCATGGCATCGCGACCTGGCATACCAGCGTCGGCTAAGCTCGCTCGAGGGCTGGGACCTGAGGACGTAGAGCATTTGTATCTAACCACTTTGCAGGAACACTCAGCCGTCCAAGGCTCAAGATCAGGTGCAGCCCACCTTGAGGTAGGGCCTCGTGAGTCCCGCGCTGGCTCATGAGTGCCTGGATACACCTCGTCTAGCCCTACTGTGCCGACCACGTGTCAGGGCGGGGTTGTACACGCCTCGGGGGCTCCTCCCGGAGGGCCCCCCCCCCCTCCCACATACTAGTGGAAGCACCATGCTCCGTGCTGGCTGACGACACTGCCGAGGAGCGGCTATGCCCGTACACATACGGAAGCGCTATGCTCTGCGCTGGTGATAAACAACTGAGGACAGCCCACGGCTTTATCAACCTCAGGGAGCCCAGAGCTCAGTGTCTGGCCTCATCGCAATGCCTCCCCTCGGGAGCACCACACGAAGGGGGCTAGACACGGGGGCTGCGCCTAGGTCATGCCCGAGCGCACGCCACCCAGCCAGGTCCTCTGGACCTGGTCATTGCGCGCCCCTCCCCGAGCGGAGCCAAGGTATGAAGACCGTTCGAGCGTCAAGGGGGACTCCTGAGCATCGCGACTCATGAGCCTAACTGGTCACGTAGCCCCTTACTCCTTAGTTCTGAAAGGTAGCGGCGGTTGAGGTATGCGCGGGGCCGGGCCCTGCCGATGTAGAGTGACAGATTTACTCCTACACCCCCTTCCTATTTGTTGTTTGCGCGTCAAGGGGGACTCCTGAGCATGGCGACTCAGGAGCCTAACTTGCCACGAAGCCCCTCACTCCTTGGTCCCGTCCTGGTGATCCGGTCGGGGCTAACGGCGGCTGAGGTATGCGCCGGGCCGGGCCCTGCCGACGTAGAACACAAAGCAAATAGGAAGGAAACCGCAAAATCTCGCAAATTCAGAAGCAAATATTACAAGCCATAAATTGTCCTCGGATACCAAACATAAGTTTAAATGCCTCCACAAGGCACAGTGCATGTTGCAAGAGTTGAAACAGGAAAGAAGCCGAGAGGAGATCACCCTTGAGCAGCGCCGTCATTCACCGAAAGCCCCGCCTCCGTGGTGGAGTCGTGTCTGTCAGCTCCACCTACCGAGGCCGTGGAACCAGCAGCACCTGCCTTGGGCGCAGTGGCGAAGGCCGCCAGCAAGGCTTCCGCTTGGCCCTTCATGGCTTCAGCAGCAGCGGCAGAGCACTCGGCGTCCACAGGCTCTAGCAGATCGTCAAGGTTGGCGTTGGGGTTGCGATGGTAGACGTGGCTGAGGATCCGCGTCAGCGCCGCGGAGGAAAGGATGCGAGCTTCAACCTCGGCCATGGGGCCGATGCCGGTCACGACCTCCTCAAGCGCTTCGACCAGGAAGGGAAGCAGCTTGACGGGGCCATCTGTGGCTCTGGCCAGCGGCTTCTCCAGACCGTCACGTAAAGCGACTTCAGCGCCTGTGAGATCTCTCCTCGTAATCTGCAAAGGCCACGCGATCCTTGGCCAAGACCTTCGCCTTAGCGTCCAGCTCAGCCCTCTCCACCTTCAGCTTCTGCTCCAGCGTCTTCAGTCGGCTGCACTTAGCGGATAGCTCGGCGTTGCGATCCTCAATGGTGGCCTTCCGAGCCTTCATCTCTCCCTCCTTTGCCTGGCGGTCGCCAACCTCTTTGGTGAGCTCGTCGCGCAGGCCCTGTAGCTCATTCTCCAGCGCCTTGCAACATTCCTGGACGATCGAAGCATCCTTCAACGCCGCGTCACAGGCAGCTATGGCCTGGGTGGCGACGTGTTTCTCCTCCTCAGAAGCTGCCACAGCCTGGCTCAACGCTGCTCGGATGAAGGTGTCAGAGCGAGCCCAGCCAGAGATCAGCACCAGGCGCCCGACCACCAGGCGGGGGTTGGCGCCCTGCAGATCTTCTTGCAGCCGACCTAGCTCAGCAGCAGCATGGTCCAAGAAGGCGGAGGAGGCAGAGGAATCCGGAACCAGTGGAGCAGGAGGAGAAGACGACAGCGTGATCAAGGCCTGGGAGGCTGGGACCTCCCAAGCCTTGGCAACCTCAGCGACAGCATCAAGCACTGGTGCCTCTAGAGTCAGCGGGGCCACGACACCCCGCTAGAGCGCCCCTCCTGGCCTCGCGAGGACGACCGGGCAGGGGAGATGTGAGCTCCACTGCCTCCCCTTCCCACAGGCAAAGGCGCGGCCACGACGGGTGAGCTTGCCCCAAGTGGAGCCACCGTGTCCCCCTTCAGCCTCTTCGCTGCAGGCGGCAGCCTACCCAACTAATGGAGGATGTCAAGCCCTGACAGCAAAAACAAGAGCAAAGCAAAGTTCGAGTACTCACTGGTCAATCACAGCGTGTTCCGGCGGCCTCCTACCGAGCTTAAAGCCCGAGAGCCTCTTGTGGGGTGCAGCCTCGGGAGGTCCAGAGGCAGAGGAGGGCGCACCAGAAGGGCTGGAGCTAGCTTCGAGCAGTGCCGTGGCCGGAGTAGCCCCAGGGAGATCATCCCCGACCTGTCCTTCTTCGGGATCACGGGTGGGTCCTCTCCCCCTCGCCCGGCGTCGGCCTCGTCGTCGTCTGGCAGGGTGCGGAGGATGTGGGCCCTACGCCAAGGGGAAGTCTCCCCCGTCCCCTCGGTGGTCTCCTCCAAGTCGCACTCCTCTTCTTCCTCGTCGTCCTCCTCTCCTCCGTGGGAATCATCGGAGGACAATTCCACCGGCGCCTCTGCCTCCTGGCCCTCAGGAGGAACCTCTGGTACCAGACTGCTCCCATCAAAGGTGGGCATGGCGTCCACCACCTGTTGCCAGTCGTCGTGACGAAACAAGGGGACAGGAGCGCCCTCCAGGCCTGCCACGTCCTCTCCAACCAGGAAGCAGAGAGCTGCGGTCAGATCTTCATCAGCTAGGGCCTTCGAGTTCAGGAGGAGATCGTCGTCCGCATCTCCAAGCCTCCACAACGAGCGTGAGTGCGCCTGAAGAGGAGCCACCCGATGCGCCAGGAACTCCCTCAGGAGCATGGCCCCGGTTAGCATCGCCACCTTCAGGTTTCTCGGCCTCAGGTCGGCGTTCATCTTATCCAGCACCAGCTTCGCCCATTGATCGTCAAGCTTCACACGGGACCATGCCTCATCAGCCTGGGGCTGCTCCGTGGGCAGCGCCAACCAAGAGTTGATGCATCCGACATCCAGCATGACCCATTTGCTCCGGAAGCCATCGGCCCTCTTCCCGGCCTTCGAGATCGCGTTGGCTTTGGAGTACGCAACAAAGCTAGCACACGCAGAGGTATGTGCGCCGGTGACTCGGAGGTAGAAGAAGTGGCGCGGCAAGGCCACGGAAGGCATCACCTCGACGTGCGCCCCGCAGTAGTAGGCAAAAATCGACAGAAGGAGAACAGAGTTGGGATGGAGATGCAGAGCCTGCAGCTTGTAATGGTGAAGGACATCATAGAAGAACTCGGAGAAAGGAGGCACCAGGCCAGCGATGACGGCGCTCATGAAGAAGGGGTAGAAGGTACTCCCCTTGGCCTCTGACTGGGCGGAGCCGGCTCGAAGCACATTCTCCCCCATCTCGTTGCCTTGTGCCGCCGTCATCAGGCGCGTGAGGGCGAAATTCTTCTCCGTCATGTTGGGGGGATCCAGAGCCGGCGAGTACCAGGCCGGCGAAGCCTCGACCGTGGCCTTACGGGGCGCCATTGCACACTGGAGGAGGAAGGATGAGGCATATTTGGAGATTTCGAAAGCAGGAGAGCAAGAGCAAGAAAGGGGATCTGGAGCAAGGCAAATGGGAGCAATGAAGGTAAGCCTAACCCAGGCCAGCCTTTTGTCAGTCGGGCAGTTGCCGAGGCAGCGTGGGGAAGCGGAGACGCCCATGTCCAATCAACCGCCATGTGGCGACCAAGGCCGCAGGCTGTTGGGGCCCATGGCGTTCCGCACTTGCCCCTTCGCTTCGCTGCTAAGCCAAGTCCGAGCGCGCCTTGGGCCCGGGGGCTACTGTCGGTGTTTTGGGAACGGGGGTCCCTAGACTTTCCTGCCTGCGGCCTGCGGCGTGGCCTAAACAGTGGCCCAGTACGGCCCGTCTTCATCAACCCAAGATCAAGACCCTCGCGAGGGGCCAAGCCTCGCGGGGCGGACGACGCAAGGCTTCCTCAAGGGAGGCCTCACCAGGCAGGCTCGCAAGGAGGCGGAGAGATCAAGGCAGGAGTACCTCGCAAGGTGCTCGTGACGCAAGCCATGACGATCGAGACCAGGCGGGCGCCAGGCGGGTGCCAGCCTGCGCAGTGTCCTTGTTTCCTCTTTGGTGCAAAGGGGGCAAGCGCAGGCGCGGAGTACCGATGCATCAAGCAAAGGTTATCATATCGGTGCAACGAGACCAAGACCAGCAGAGCGGCAGGACGGAGGTCACCGTGGAGCCCAAGACGGCGTCATCGTCAGTGCCTTTGACAGCCGAAGACCAACTTTAGTCAAGATAGCTTGTACTAGTTGTTCCCCTTCAAAATGGCTGTTGTTGGCTCCCTTCCCGCTCAATATTTGGGAAGAGGACCAGGGCCTCTATATATAGAGATAGCCACCACCGTAGGAAGGCATCGAGTTCTCACCAAGCCAACAAAGACCGAATCCACCCAAGTAGAGCACCGCACCAGCTCAAGAACACCTCTCGCAAGGATGTTCTTCCTCTGTACTATTCATCATCAGCCCTAGAGGCAATCCACCACCACACACTAGAGTAGGGTATTACACCATAACGGTGGCCCGAACTAGTATAAATCTTGTGTCCCTTGTGTTGTTCATCGCGTAGCTTAGATTCACAGTGAGGCGTTGGGATGTGGATCGGTAGGGGGAAGATCTTCGCGCGCACCCCAGAGTTTGAACCTTAAGGGTTTTGCCAGAACCCGATATCCGACAACTATCATCCACACAATCCAACAAAGAAGGAGTATTAGTGATAGTGGTTTTGATTTTGGAGGTTACCTTGTTGATACCTTTGGCCATGAGGCACTTGGCCATGAGGTTCTCATTGGGGGCACCAAAGAGAGACATCTTGGTTGGGGAAGAGGTGGCAATGGCCACGGTTGCCGTTGCCATTCCTTCACCACTTGTATCTTCATCATCATCATCATCATAATTGGAGATGTATTCTTCTTGCGCCACCAAACCCTTTTGAGGCATCTTCTTGGTGAAGTTGTTGTTTGGGAAGGACTTGGCCTTGTCTTTGCGAATGAGTTTTCCACCATTGTCCTGTCTCTTCTCATAAGGACAATCTACCACAAAATGACTCACATTGCCACAATTGTAGCAAGTCCTCACTCGTTGCTTGCCCTTTGAGCCACTTGAGTTGTTCTTGGAGAAGTTGGGCCTTGAGTTTCTCTTGTTGCCCCCAAAATTGCCTTGACATAAGAGCCATGTGCTCGTGGTAAGCATATTTGGTGTCTTCGGGGCAACTCTCTTCTTCCTCCTCCTCCTCCTCTTCTTCCGGAATGGTGTTGGCCTTCAAGGCAAGGTTGGGAGAGACTTTGTTTGACTGTTGGATACGAGCTAGCGCATTGTCAGCGGTCTTGTTCATGATGTTCATGGCAATAAACTCATCCAACACTTCACTTGAAGTCAAGGTGTGGAAGTTCGGCCTTTGACGAATCACGGAGGACATGGCCTTGTTGAATGGCATGATGGCCTTGAGAAACTTGCGCTTGATCCAATTATCATCTGTATCCTTGCTCCCATGATCTTAAAGAGTGATCACAAGAGTTATAAATCTTCTATAGAGATCTCGAGAGTCCTCATCTTCATTCATCACAAACTCGTTGGTCTCATCAAGAACCATGTCAAAGTTGGACCGTTGAATGCTTGAGTTACCTTGTAAAAAGATATAATATGTTCCCAACACTCCTTTGCACGAGAGAAGGGACGCAAGTGAGCTAGATCTTTGGGAGGCACCGCCAATTGGAGGATGAACAAAGTGGAGTGACTTTATTGATTGTCCGCCTCTTCTCTTGGAGTGTGATTGTTTGGATCATGCGGGTAGTAGCCTTGCTCGATGATTGTCCAAAGATTTGTTGAGTTGTGATTCAAATGAGACTTGATACAAAAAACCCAATTAGCGAAATCACCCTTCACAAGCTTAGGAGGAGGACCAAGATAGTTTATATGAGTGTATGGACCGGTCCTCTATAGATCGGGGGAGGAGGAACCGAGGCAAAGGTTCCATCCCATTCTTGTCTTGAGGGGAGGAAGTTTGAGTACCTTTAACTGCTTCCTTACCGTAATTGGCCTCAGACTCCGATGCAGTGGGATTAGCCACTTGCAACGGACCGATAGAAGATTTCAACCCCTCAAGAAGTTCTTTAAGCATGGACTTGACTTTGGCCGTCATAGACGTCTTAAGTGAAGCCATAGCTTCATTTAAGTCATCTCGATTGACCGAATTCAACCCCATGGCCTCGGGTACTTCATCAACACCACCACCGTCGTCAACCATACTCTTCGGGTGGTGAAACCCTTAATAAAGAGACGAGGCTCTGATACCAATTGAAAGGATCGATATGATTGACTAGAGGGGGGTGAATAGGCAACTACCATTTTTTAGCTTTTCTTAATAAATTAGGTTAAGAAACAAATAGGTTGTCTAGATATGCAACTAGGTGAGCACCCTATATGATGCTAGCAACAACAACACCACAAGCAAACAAAGGATACACCACAAGTAAAGCTTGCACAAAGTAAAGGTAAGAAGTAAACACAAATGGAGCCGGTGAAGACGAGGATGTGTTACTGAAATTCCTTCCCTTTGAGGGGAAGTACGTATTCGTATGCGGTGTGGAGGCACAATGCTCCCCAAGAAGCCACTAGGGCCACCGTGTTCTCCTCACGCCCTCACACAATGCGAGATGTCGTGATTCCACTAGTGGTGCCCTTGAGGGCGGCAACTGGACCTTTACAAACAAGGTTGGGGCTCTCTCCATAACCGAATTGGAGGCTCCAAACACCACCATGAAGCTTCACCACTATGGAATGTGGCTCCAAGGTGAGCTCAACCGTCTAGGGTGCTCAAACACCCAAGAGTAACAATATCCGCAAGGGATTAGTGGGGGGATCAAATTTCTCTTGGTGGAAGTGTAGATCTAGGCCTTCTCAACCGATCCCTAAAGAATCAACTAATTTGATTGGCTAGGGAGAGAGATCAAGCGAAAATGGGCTTGTGAGCAGCAATGGAGCTTGGGGGAGGAAGCGGTAAGTCAACTGGGAGAAGATGACCTTTTATAGTGGGGAATGAAATCAAACAGTTATGCACCCACAGCCCATGCACAAGCGGTAGTACTGCTCAGGCGCGCGGTACTTCCGCTGGCATGGAAGTTCCAGGTGCTACGTTCAACTGAGTAGGTCAGGGAGGTGGTAGTGCCGCCGGAGCGGTACTACCGCTGCCACCAGCGGTACTACCGCTTAGTGTTGAATAGCAGCCGAAACCAGCGGTAGAAGATAGAGGCAGGGCGGTAGTGCCGCCCGGAGCAGTACTACCGCTAGCAACTACCGCTCGAGGGATAGAACTATCCAGAAGGCAAAAGCGGCACTTCGTGCGGTAGTTCCGCCGGAGCGGTACTACCGCCGCAGAAGCGGTACTTCTGCTTAGTTGCAGTACGCCCAGTAAACCCGCGGAGTGGAGTGGCAGTTAGGGCCACAGTACCACTGGAGCGATACTACCGCGCTGAACTGCCGCTTTACTACCGCCCATTTACAGAACACAGAAAACAAGCAGAAGTGAGGACATCATTGAACTGCGGCAGTACTGCTGGAGCGGTACTACCGCTGAGCAGAGCGGTACTACCACTTAAGGTGCTCTGGAAAGCCCAAGCACAAGGGATGACAAGCTCAATTGCTGGGAAAGAAGGAGGGTGCAAAAAGACTATGTACATGTTGATTCCACCCAAATCTTTCTGAAGCGGTCCCCCTCTTAATAGTATGGTGATCCTACGACTCAAATCCACCAAAAATGAAATGTAAGAAGAACATTGTCTTCATGATAGTTCCGAGGGGCCCGAATCGTCTTGTGCCATATGATAGATTATCTGAAATGCTCAATGCACATGATTAGTCCGCAAAAGCATTGTCATCAATCATCCAAACCACTAAGGGAGAAATATGCCCTAACACCAAGGATAAATTCCTCCAAATATTTTCAGAAACGGAGCAAGTGTCGTGGATATGGGACATATGTACCATCGTGGAGGAAGGTCGTGGCCCATCATGGGGGTGGCCTAGCAGGTCGACTCGAAAAGTCTAAATAGCATCCCGACTAGTATTCGACTTGTAATAAAAGATGAGAGTAGTTTGTATCCAATTAGGACTCTCCTTGTAAGCCGACGCCTTCCACCTATATAAGGAGGGGCAAGGCACCCCACGAGGGCGGAATCTCTAAGGCTAAACACAACCAAAGAGAGAGTCGCCTCATACGGCGACTCCCTCGTGAGCATACAAAATAAGACCTAGCCACAAACAATATGTAGGGTTATTACCGGATGATGTTTCCCAGAGCCCAATATCTAAATCTTGTCTCTTGTGTGCTAGCCCACCTCGACAATCTCCACACGTACTAATCCCCGCATAATCATAGTCGCATGATATCGTTGATCAATACTATTGACATTGGCGCCCACTATGGGGCTATGGGCACTTGGATTCAGATTTTGATGGGACCAATCTTCATTAACAAATTGGACAGCGGTGCCTGTGCGTGGATGTCATGGTTTTTGGTATCCGATCTCTACTATGGCCGGATTCTGTCCCTACGGCAGTGCCCAGATCTGCAGCGGCATGCATGTATAGCAGGTGCATGCTCCAATCTACACCGACAGTAGGCTCTGCTCAGGCGTTGCCCACACGGTGTGCGGCTTCCCGCAAGGACCCGGGAGAGCCGGGGTTCCTGATGCAGATCGTCGCCGCTACTCCCGCTTAATTCCCCGAGAGCAAGCAATCCTTCATGTGAAAAGCAACACATCAGTCAGAGCCAAGGGATCAAAAGTCAAAGCTGCGTGTCCACATCGTGGCAGGCCGGTCACGTCTCAGGCAATCAAATCAAGCTATCATCGTAGTACTAGTTGTACTAATGGCGTCACATTCTTCCAAAACCGATGGATAAGTAGTGCAACTTTGTACTTCACGTCGAACACCTCGTGTACAGATGTATTTTCTGTCTGCAGTCAGGAAATCATCAGTACTCCACATGCTGATGGCACGAATCGAAAGCAACACGGCAGAAATCACTGTTTTGACCTAAGGACGAAATCAATTCACAAACTGAACTGTTCTAAAAAAAATTCACCCAACTGATCTTTTTATGTGGCGCCCGACAACTAGGCGTCACACTACACTGTGCAGCGCCTAATACACAGGCGCTACACATCTGGACAGCGTGGCACCCCGGAGCCAGGCCTGACCCCACCCCTGATGGTGCAGCGCCTAGGCGAAAGGCGCTACACTATCATGTGCAGCGCCTAGACGAAAGACGCTACACATGCACTTACTAACCGCCTCGGGGCAACAGAGAGCAAAGCTAAAAATTGCTAAGTCAGTGTGCAGCGCCTGAGAGCTACAGTGTAGCGCCTAACGTCTAGGCGCTGCAAGATTGATCCACCGCATGTGGCCTGGCCGGCTGAGCTGTAAACGCATAGGGCGTGGCGTGACATGACATGCACGGTCAAAATTTGAGTTACTACCTGCACTTGCCCTGCCTTGCTCGCAGTAGGTAGATATGCCATGCGATGAATCTATCCCTACTACTGGTAAGTTCTGTTGCGCATTTACTGTTTACGTACGTACTGCCCTGCAGTGGCTAGTAGCAACAGCTCTGCGCTTCCGTTTTACTGTTACCACCACGGGCCGGCCGACACTATTCTTGATTAACTACACTGGCTAGACGCTAGTTGTACTCCACTGCTCAATGCCTGGTCATTACTGAAGGAGAGACAAAATCTGGCGAAACTAAACGGAAATATACTACTCTCTCCAGCGCGCGCTCACTCTTGTTGATCTTTGGTTACATATTCCTTTTATTTAATCGATCCATGCACATATGCTCGTTCTGATCATACCCCGAGCTCTTTTTTTTCTAAGAAGATCATTTGATCTGATTGCATAGTGGCCGACACATAACAGGGATGGAGAAGATCCGCGGTGACCGTCCAAGGGTCCGTCCTTGCTTGCTTTTAACCGCAGGAGCATGGGTGTACAAATACGTGACCAGCAGCCAGTCTCTGCCCCTGAGCCAACCAACCTGCAGATCAACCACAGCAGGTAGTAACTCAAATTCTGACCGTGCATGTCATGGCATGTAAGGTCACGCCGCGCCCTATGCGTTTAAGCTCGCCGGTCAGGCCACGTGTGGTGGATCAATCAATTTTTAGTCTTGCTCTCTGTTGCCCCCGAGATGGTTAGTAAGTGCATGTGTAGCGCCTTTCGTCTAGGCGCTGCACATGATAGTGTAGCGCCTTTCGCCTAGGCGCTGCACCATCAGGGATGGGGCCAGGCCTGGCTCCGGGGTGCCACGCTGTCCAGATGTGTAGCGTCTGTGTGTTAGGCGCTGCATAGTGTAGTGTGGCGCCTAGCTATCGGGCGCCACATAAAAAGGTCAGTTGGGTGAATTTTTTCTCAGAACAGTTCAGTTTGTGAATTAATTTCGTCCTTAAGTCAAAATAGTGATTTCTGCCAAGCAACACGCGCAGCGCTAGCAAACCGCTCGAGCACTGGCCTCATGAGGAGTTCGAGCAAAAAAACTACTGAGCTGCTAGCTTATGTGT
Organism: Triticum aestivum; assembly: GCF_018294505.1. Taxonomy (NCBI): domain Eukaryota; kingdom Viridiplantae; phylum Streptophyta; class Magnoliopsida; order Poales; family Poaceae; genus Triticum; species Triticum aestivum. Next base: position 492,048,323 of record NC_057810.1, read on the forward strand.
ACGTATAGAACACGTACGCCCCGGGCGAGTCAGCACAACACCGCACCCCAGTTTGATGACTTCAAATGCGACCATCATGGACCCACCACGGAATACTCTGACCTCGGCCCCGTCGCAGCCGGCTTCACCAACATCGCAACCTTCTCTGACTCTGGCCAAGCCTGCTCACTTGCGCCACCTCCGTTTTGGCGGTTGCGGGCTGCGACGTCTTCAAAATTCCGGCTCCCACCGCTGGCTCGAACGGCCAGCCAGGTTAACCACTTGCGACTCCTACGGGACTGTCTGCAACCTTTCCGGGGTCGACCTCGCCGGTCCCACGGGTTCATACCGCGACGTCAATGTTGGAGGCATAAAACCAGCTAAGTCACTTTCATGCTTAAATTTTATATTTTTGTTTTCAATCATTTAGACAAGAAATCACCTTTGAGTTAATCTTTGGGCTGTCTCAAATATATTTGAGCCGTAAGGTTATCGAAGAGGACCAGTTTCCATGATGCAGAGTCCAAACATATCGGCATTTTATGTTCACACTTTACTAAATAAGATGTGACTTGTAGTTGACCAAGTAATGTGTATGATATTGTCACTCGACTCTGGTGCATAAAAAATCATTTGTCCCCTGAACATATCATACTGCATGAAAAAAGTCCATGCCAAAGCCTACTTAGTCGAGTTGAACGATTAACAACTTGAACATAAATTAACAAAATCACTAAAAAATTCCATTTAATTTTGTTTCATACATCACAAAACAGTGTAATGCATGCACGTGTTTTTATTTCAGGTACAAAGAGTCTCAAGCCGACTCCTCGAGTCGACTCAAGACTCGAGGGCTACACATCCACTAGGATCCAACGTTGGCTTGACAATGTCGACTCGGTTCTGCGGCATGGAACTTGCACGCGTTACACTAAAAGCTGACACGATTAAAAATCGAGTTAGACTGAGCACGGCTCAATTCCAGTCAGAATTTATGACATGCCCCATAATGGGCCACAAGCCAATCTCCAAGCTGAGAAACATGGGTAGCACCGAGATCATAACCCGACACCTCAACGCCTACGATTCGGCGACCTTAAAATGCCTACGGCTCGATAACCTCAACATCAACAACTCATGATCTTCAACATTGGTGACTCAAAACATTTACGGCCACAACCCGACATCATCTACGTTGGCAACCCGGCAGCCTCTACGTCAGCGACTCGACATCATCAACGTCCACAACTCGGCAGACTCTGCGTCGGTAACCCCGCTGCCTCTACCTCGGCAACCCGGCTGCCACTATGCGACTCAGCGGCCTCGACGCTCGCGACCCGGTGATCTCTTCACCCATGGTTCAACATCCATTACGTCAACGACCCGGCAAAAACTCCGTGTCCCAAGAAGACAACATCATCGACAAATCAAGACTTTATGCCCGACTCTTTGAGTCACCCGAAAGCTCGGGGGCTACTATCGTGGATATGGGACATGGGCACCCTCATAGAGGAAGGGCGTGGCCCAACATATGGACGGCCACAGTAGGCCAACTCGAGAAGTTTGAATAGCACCCAAACTAGTATCCGACCTGTAATAGAAGACAAGACTAGTGTATATCCAACTAGGACTCTCTGTGTAAGATGGCCCCTTCCACCTATATTAGAAGGGGAAAGGCACCCCAAGAGGGCAGAATCTCTACGGCTAGACACAACCAAAGAGAGAGCCGCCTCATAGATGACTCCCTCATGAGCTTGTGGAATAAGACCTAGCCATAAACAACATATAGGGTTATTACCGGATGATATTTCCTAGGGCCCGAAGATGTCTAAATCTTGCCTTTCGTGTGCTAGCCCCGCTCAAAGATTTCCACGCATACTAATCCTCGCATAATCATCATTGGACAATACCGTCGACCAATACTATCGACAACAAGGAGCTAGGAGATCAAAATGAGCAGCAAGACCAGCTCAAACTCGTGCAAGAAAAAATGGTGGAGTGTTTGGAGGTGGAAGAAGGAGATGAAGCCGACCTCCACTTGACCGAGTGGAGCTCTGTGGGCCCCGTGGACTGGGGGCGCATGCCCCTGGCGTGCGCCCCCCCCCCCCCCCCCCCCCGGCTGGACCCAGGTGCCTAACTTAGTCGTTTTCTGAAAATACAAAAAATATTTATACAATGTAAAAAAATGTGTTTGTGACATTTAGAAAATGTTCACAAATTTCAAACAATGTACGTTTTTGAAAAGACGATGTTTATACAATATAAAAAACATGTACATGTAATTAAAAAAATGTACATTACATTTAAAAAATATTCATGAGTTTCAAAAATATGTTATTTAAAAATATTTAAAATCCATTTATAGATTGTAAAAAAAATCGCACAATTTTAGAAAAATGGTTGGTATCATTCAAAAAAAAAGTTTCAACATGTATTTGAAAGTTGTTGACACATATTGAAAAAGGTTAAAACATGTATTTCAAAAACATGTATGCAAAAATGTTATATGTATACCAAAAGTGTACAACGTGTATTAATAAAATAGACATGAGACATATATTTGTGAAACTTTAATCATGTATTTTCAAAATGTTAAACATATACAAAAATGTTTTATATGTATACCAAAAATATTGTAAGGTGTCGAGGGTTTGCCAACTAAAAGGCGACATGTTAAATAGTTTGTTGTAGTGGAGACGCGCATGTTGAGATGGATGCATGACCACACAAGAAAGGATCGGGTCTGAATGATGAAATTCATGATAGAGTTGAGGTAGCACCAATTGAAAAGAAGCTTGGCAAATATCGCCTAAGATGGTTTGCGTATCCAACACAAGGTTTCCGAAGCACTAGTGCATAGCGGACAACTAAAATGTGCAATAATGTCAAGACAGATCGAGTAGACCAAATTTGATATGGAAAGAGTCTGTAAAAAGTGATTTGAAGGACTGGACTATCATAGAGAATTAGTCATGGGCAACGGTGTGTGGAAGTTAACTATTTATGTGCCAAAATCGTGAGTTGGTTTCGAGATCTTATGTGTTTCACTCTAGCATACACCAACTTGTTTGAGACTAAAGGCATTATCGTTGTTGTTGTTGATATGTATACAAAAAGTACAATGTGTATGACAAAAATAGAACATCAAAATATATATTTTAACAAATGTTCAGCTTGTATTTGGAAAATGTTTAACGTGTGTAAAGAACATGCCCTAATTAGAAGAAAATCGGTGAAAACCAAACAAAAAAGGAAAATAAATAAAAATAAAAAACAAAGAAAACTAGAGAAGCCCAAGAAAACAACTACCAATAAGAAAAACCAAAGGGAAAACTTGCACCATAGCTAGAGTAATGGGCCGGCCCGATAGCTATATTCAGAGGCGAGACAGAGTTACATGTCGCAAACGGTGAGATATAAGTCCCACGTTGTACTTGGACTGGCGGCAGATGGGCCAAGACCACCTTTTTGTAGAACCAAAGGGCTAAGACAAGTTTTTTGTTTTTCTTCAGACGAAGACCACATTATTTTTTTAGTACAACCAGTTTATTGTTAAGGTTGTTAACTAGACTCCTGGGGGTTACAACCCATTTAAGAACAGCGAACAATCAACACACGGATCGAGAAGTATGGGGAGCTCCTGTATGACGCTTCGGGTGCCAGTTCTGGAACATGGCGCACACATAGCCGCAATCGTGGGCCAGCCCAACAAGCGTTGGTGGTCGCTTGGTCAGGCAGTCGTTCAACGCAGCCGCTTTGTTCCCACGGGTCAACTGCTGACACATCAATCGTTAACCAGTTGACTTTTAAAAAACCATATATCTGAAGGAAAAAATCACAAATTTAGAAAAAAAGTACATGATTTTGAGAAAAGCTTAAGAGCGTGAAAAAAATCGTGGATTAAAAAATATCATGGAATTCATAAAAAAGTTCATAGATTCTGGAAAGTTCACAAATTTAAAAAAAACATCAAATTTCTAAAAGTTCATCGATTTTGAAAAACGGTTCATCAAATCAAAAAAAAATCATTGATCTTTTTTTAAATCATCAAATTTGAAAGAAGTTTGTCAAATTTGAAAAAAAGTACAACGAATTTGAAAAAGGTTCAATGATTTTGGAAAAAGTTCATAGATTTTTTAAAAAATCATTGAAATTGAAAAGGGGTTCATGGATTAAAATAAAGTGCACAAATTTGAAAAAAAGTTCATCAAACTTCAAAAAAGTTTATGGAATTTCAGAACAAAATCATCGTTTCGAAGAAAATATTCACGTATTTGCAAACAAGTCATCAAACTCGGAAGAAAAGAAAAAATAGAAAAGGAAAAAGGAAAAAGGAAAAAATAAAAAATAAAAAGAAAAATGAAAGAATTTTTTTTGGTGTAACCACATCCCGCTAGGTGGCGCAGTGGTTTCACCAGCGAACATCGAAGAGGGAGATCGTTGGTTCGATTCACAAATATCTCGATTGTTTTTGCGGGTTAAAACACAGAAGAAGAAAAAAAATCTACGTGAGCCGCAAACGGACCTGAAGCACACCCTCCTCTTGCGAGCTGCGCTGGCCAATTGAACTTTTTCTCTCTTTCTGTTAAAAACTTCTAAAACTAAGATGAGACATCAAGGTTCGATCTTGGGACCTCTGTGTCCTATGCATAGCGAACAAATCACTAGGACATTTCGACCTCTTAAGCCAACTCACTTCTTTCTCTCTTTGTATACTCTTTTAGTTTGTGGAACTTTTTTCTTTTTATCTTTCTCTTTCTTTTCTTTTTGCCTTTTTCTTGGAATGGTTTTGTTCTTTTTTTTCTTTCTTTTCCTTTTCGCTAAACATGAGAACTTTTTCATCAAATTCATGAATTTTTTTCCAAAAATTTGACTTTTCTTCTAGACCGATGAACTTTTTTCCAAATCGATGGCCTTTTCTCAAAATTGATGATTTTTTTAAAAAAATAATGAAATTCTTCCTAATTTGATGACTTTCTTTCAAAATCTATGAACTCTATTTTAATTGGTTGAACTTTTTTTGAAATTTGATGAACTTTTTTCAAAATTAATGAACTTTTTTTCAGAATCTATGGAAAACTTTCAAATCCCATGAACATATTAACAAAATGGATGAACTTTTTTTACAAATTTGTGAACCATTTTTCAAAATTGATGATTTTTTTCCGACTTTATGAACTTTTTTTAACAGTTATGAACTTTTTTTAACAGCTATGAACTTTTTTCAACATCGATGACCATTTTTCAAAATTGATGAATGAGTTTGAAAGTTAATGAACATTTTTTAAAATGGATGAACTTTTTTCAAAATCAATTAACTTCTTTAAAAAAATCAATGAACTTTTGATTTTTCGTTGAACTTTTATTAAAATTGATGATTTTTTTCAAAACTCAATGAACTCATTTTCAAATTAATGTTTTTTTAGATAGTTTATATTGGGTATGCGTTTTACTACATGGAAGGTTAACTAGCACTGTTTTGTGGTAATAGACAACAAAAGTCATTTGTCCTAGTGGTTAATGCATTATGCGCTCAATGTTGAGGTGCCAAGTTTGATTCCCAATGATCCAAATTTTCTAACACGACCGATTGTCTTTCTATTCTTCATGTTTCCTTTATGAGCGGGTTACTAAGCCGGCCCACTATTGAGCGCTGATTAGAAGGTAATTTGATTTTTAAAAATTTCATGGAATTCAAAAAGATGTTCACAAATTTTTAGAAAATATTATTAACTTCTTAAAATATCAATTGATTTTTAAAAAAGGTTCATCAAGTTTGAAAAAGTTTCATCAATTTCCAAAAAGAGTTGAGCGAATTTTAAAAAAGTTCATCAGATTTGAAACAAATGCATTGAATTTTAAAAAACATCAAAATTGAAAAAGAGTTCATGGATTTTCAAAAAATGCACAAATTTGGGTAAAAAAGTTCATTGAATATAAAAAACATGGTTTCAAAGAAAAAGTTTACGTATTTGCAAACAAATCATCGAACCGAGAAGAAATAGAAAATAGGAAATGAAAAAGGGAAATGGAAAAATAGGAATAATGTTCACTGGCAGATTCAGGGAAATGGAAAAATGGAAAAATGTTCATTGTCGGAAACCAAATTGCAGCGCTAAACTTAAAAGTACTTGGTACACTGGCAGATTCAGGTTTTTCTGAAAATAAATTTCTTGGGAAAATATGAAAAAAATTCTTAAAAAATCTGAATAATGTTTGAATATTGTGAACGATATTTTAAATTCTAACAAACTATTAAAACATGAACAATATTTTTGAAAAAATGAACACAAATTTGGAGTTTGCAACAGTTATTAAAAATTTTATATACGATGAACAATTTTTAAATATACATTGAAAACTATTTTTGAAATATAAGCTGAACAATATTTAAATACACATTAAACATTTTTGTGATATATTCTGAACAATATTTAAATACACATTGAACATTTTTGTGATTTAGGTTGAACAATTATACACATTAAACATTTTTCTTATATACTCTGAACAATTTTTAAATAAATATTGAAATTTTATAAAAATGCATTGAACATTTCCTTAATATATGGTGAACATTTTGTTAAATGTACGATGAACTTTTTGTAAATACACGGGTGGGCTCTTTGTATAATAAACAAAAGGAGAAGAAAAAGAAAAAAGAAAAAAACCAAAACAAATAAACAAATCTGAAAAGGAGAAATACAAAACCTGAAACAAAAACCAAAAGAAACTAATCTAGAAACCAAACCTAGAAGAGAAGAAAAAGAAAAAGAAGAAAAAGCACTAAATAAAATTTAGGAAGAAAAACCCAAACAGAAAACGAAAGAAAAGAACTGAAGAAAAAAAGCGCAGCAGCCCAACGTGTGAAACAAAAGTGAGCTACTCACACGTGGAAGCCAACGATGGGACTTCCTAATTGACGCTGCTCTAAGCGCCGGTGGGGCTACTAACCCTCGTAGCTGCTCGAAAAGGAAAGGTGAAGAAAACAAAAATATCAATCGTGTTACAAATTTGGGATCGCTGCGAATCGAACTTGGTACCGCAATGTTGACAGCCTAACGCATTAATCACTAGACAAAATTACTTTACTGTCTATTACCAGAAAGTAGGCTAGTTAACCTTTCGTATAGTAAAACAATAACATATCCCCAATATAAATTATTTTAAAAAATGAAACCTAAATTTGAACACAAGTTCAGGGATTTTTTTAAAAAAATCTCGTCAAATTTTAAGAAAGGTTATTTTATTTAGAAAAGTTCATTGATTTTGAAAAAAATGTTCATCGACTTTGAAAAATGGTCATCGATTTTGAAAAAAGTTCATAACTTTAGAAAAAGTTCACAAAGTTGGAAGTCCATCAATTTTGAAAAACGGTTCTTAAATTTGTAAAAAAGTTCATCAATTTTGAATATATGTTCAACGAATTTGAAAAATTTCCATTGATTTTGAAAAAAGAAACTTCAACAAATAAAAAAAGTGTACATCAATTTTAGAAAAGATTCATCAAATTTGAAAAAGTTCATCAATTTTGATAAAAAGCTCATCGATCTCGAAGAAAAGTCATCGATTTGGATAAAAAGCTCACGAATTTGAAGAAAAAGTTCACACATTTAAAAAATGAAAAGAAAAGAAAAAGGAACAAAACCGTTCTAATAAAAAAGGAAAAAGAAAAGAAAAACGTTCTCCGAACTAAAAGAGGATAAGAAGTGTAAAAGAAGTGAGTCGGCACAAGAGGTCGAAATGGCCTAGTGGTTTCTGTGCTATGCACATAACACAGATGTCCTAGGTTCAAACCTTGCTATCTCATCTTTATTTTAGAAGTTTTAACATAAAGAGAGAAAAAGGCTCGCAAGACGATGGTGTGTTTCAGGCGCCTATTTGCAAATTTGGCTATAATGGGCGTGTGAAGTGTCGAAATCACTAATTAAGAAGCACTTTTGCAAAGGTCACTCCCAACTCTCTAGGAGATTTCCTTTTTTTCGTAGATCCGTTTATTCAAAACGTTTTATCTCTTAAACCGTGCATCCAAATATCGAACCATTTTCAGAGTTGGATTCCTAGATCCATGTTGATAAGTTTTGTTGAACTTTTTTCATGAAAAAACCAGACAAAAATATCACACTGGGAGCACATTTTTTCCCTTTCCGAAATTCGTTTCCGGCCGTGCCTCTCACGTAAGCAAATCAGTGCCTCTCACGGAAGCAAAATCGTACCTCTCGTGCAAGAAAAAGAAACACAATTTTTTCCGTTTTGGAGAGGCACGGCTGTGCCTCGCGTGGAAGGAAAAAAGAAACTCTTTTTTTCGTTTTCGAGAGGCACGACCGTACTTCTCGCTAAAGCAAATCCATGCTTCTCGTGAAAGGAAAAAACCACGTATTTTTTTTTCATTTCGAGAGGCACGGCCGTGCCTCTCACGAAAGGAGAAAAAAACAGAGAAACACGTTTTTTTTTCATTTCCGACCGTGCCTCTCGCGGAAGGAAAAAACACATTTTTTCCGAGAGGCACGGCCGTGCCTCTCGTGGAAGCAAATCCGTACCTCTCGCGGAATAAAAAAAATCCTTACCTGTCACAGCCCTAGGAATCTTCTTGTACTTAGTGGCATTGCATCCATGCATCATTTTCAATTTCTATTAATTCTGAAATGGGGATGCTTAAACCCTAGCACCAAATGGATTCAACTAGGGTCAAAATAAAATCTTTTTCATTGAACTCAAAATGCCTCTAAAAATGTTCAACATTTTTGGTTTGAGGTGGAAGCATCTACCAAAAATGGTTTATATTTTTGCAGGACATGTTTGGGCTTTGAATTAATTCGAACATATTTGAATTGGAGCTATTTAAATGCTATATATACTTTAGATGCTCCAAAAATGTTGGAAGTTGTTATGGGTCACTGGAATACTTCAGACATCACCCCTAATTATTTCCAGGATTTTATAAAATGGTTTAATATTTTACTAAATCAAAACAAAATAGAAGAAATAGAAAACAGAAACAAATAGGAGAGGGAGAGAGTTACCTGGACCTACCTACTATGCAGCCCCCCTGGCCGGCCCAGCTGGCAGCCCAGCCAACTGGCCCAGCCCACCACCGCCTCCTTCCCTGTCGTCTTCCTCCTTGCCAGGAGGACGGGCGCGTGCCCGACGCGCGCGCACCGCCGTGCGCCACCTCCCGCTTGCCGCCGAGGGTCTGGACGCCTCCCCGAGTGCCACGCACTCCCCCTCGACCCCTGCATCTCTCCCCTCTCTCCCGGAACCCCCTGCCCCTCCTCTGCTCTCTTCCCGCAACGCCACCGTCACCACCGCTTGCTGTTGCTGCGGCCAGAGCCACCTCCTCGCCCTTCACCCAAGCTCAGAAGCTTCGTCGCATCTCCCTCATCCTCTCCATCAAGCCACGCGCTTCGGGAGGCCCTGGAGCGCCTCTATCGACGCCGTCTTCATCTCCGGTCGCCGGAGATCGTCTTCGCCGCCCCGCCGACTCCAGCCTTTCCCCGAGCTCGCCGTCGACGCCGTTGAGTCCGCGGTGAGCCTCTGCTATGTTTCCCTCTCCCCGTTCCTCCGTTCTCGCGCTGTAGCCCCCTTCCCCGCCATGGCCGAAGCTCCTCGCCACCGATCATGTCGCCGTTGTGGCCATAGCCACCGTAGCTCACTCCCGAGCACGGCAACGTGCTCCACGCCTCACCAGGAGCCTAACACACACACCAGCTCCCCTTCCCGTGCACTACAACGCCAAACCCATAGGTGCCCGAAATCCGGCTGCCGCGGAAATGCTCGCCGCCGTCAACTCCGGCCATCCTAGCTGCTGCCGCCGCCACCACTAGATGCGCAAGAGCTCCAGCAAGCCGTAGCAGCAAACCGCGCTCAAAACGGAGCCCCGTAGCGTTTTTCCGAAACGCTCCGCCGTGGGTTTGGTCATCGCCGGCCGAACTCCGGCGAGGTCGACGTGGCCTGTCATTAGCCACTAATGACCCAACTAACCATCCCTAGAGCCACTGCCATGTGGGCCCTAGTGCCTAATTAGTTAGTTAACTACTCTGTTAGATTAGCACTGATCTCAGGAGGGCCCCACCTATCACTTTGACTTTGCCACGTCACACGTTGACCGACCCCACACGTCAGTGTTGACCCGGCTGACGTGGCTGTTGACTAGGCCCACCTGTCATCCAACCAAACTAGCCTGTGCCACTGACATGTGGATCCCACACGTCAGGTTTGACCTGGACCCGCCTGTTGACCTGCTGAGGTCAGCATGACCTAATGCCGACGCAATAACTAATTACTGGAATTTTCCTTATACAGGAAATTCCAAAAAATAACCAAAACTTCTAAAAATCATAAAAAAATCAACCATAACTCAGAATGAAATAAACTATATATGAAAAATGATCAGAAAAATGCAATCTATCCATCTGTAGCATTTTCATGCATGTTAGAACACATTAACCTTGCTGTTTAGGTGAAACAAGTTAATGCACTAATATAACCTCTTAAAATGGGTTTGCATTTGAATCTTTGGTTCAAATGGACTCATCCCAATCTGTTCTAGCTTGCATTAGCCCAAAACACATTCATATTGCCATGTCATAGCATGCATCATATTGTGCATTGCATTGATTGTGTTTCCTTCTATGTTGCCGGTATTTGCCCCCTCTCGCTAGACGTGCTTCCGACGATGAGTTCGATGACACCGATGAAGAGCTATTTTATCTTCAGAAGTGCCAGGCAAGCAAAACCCCCTTGTTCATTCCGATACAATCCCACTCTCTCGCTCCTGCTCTCTTTTACTGCATTAGGACAACAACGAATCATCTGTTACTTGTTGCGGTAGCTGAACCCCTTTATCCTCTGCATGACCTGTCATTGCCACAGTAAATAGATGAAACCCACTAGCATGAGTAGGAGTTGTTTGAGCTCTGTTGTGCCTACTCATTCATACTTGTTTGTCATGCCTGCTACTGCTTAGAGTTGAGTTAGGTCTGATTCATCGGGGATGAGTCAGAGGTGTGTGAACATGTCCTTCTGTGTGTGAGCTAAGTGTGTGAACATGATTTGGTAAAGATAGCGGTGAGAGGCCATGTAGGAGTACATGGTGGGTTGTCTCATTGAAGCCGTCCTCAGGAACTAAGTTCTGTGTTTGTGATCCATAAAACAGTTACTACCACGCATTGGGCCCGAAACCAATGGACCCTCTCGGCTTCTTAATCACCCTTGTCCTCTGTCCAGGAGTTGCAAGTAGTTTCTGGTGTTTGTAGTATGCTGGAGGCCGTGGGCAGCGCTGACCGGAGGGGTGGGCTGTGATGCGGTAGGCACGTGGCCGGGTATACCGTGCGCCCGTTTGGTGTCAAGGAACCCTGTACACATCGTTCGGGGATGTATGTGGAAACCACGGCCGGACTCCCTGCGGATGGAACCTGAATAGGTGATAAACCTGGACTAGAGACTTGAGTGTTTAGGTAGGTCGTGGCCGACACCCTCATTGGGCTTCCGCTTGAAGGTTGCCGAGTACATGTCGTGTAAACGGCGGTAAGTGGTGAGAGCGTGTGTGAAAAAGTACACCCCTGCAGGGTTAACATCATCTATTCGAATAGCCGTGTCCGCGGTAAAGGACTTCTGGGTTGCCTGTACAGTTCATAGACAAGTGAAAGTGGATACTCTAAAATACGCAAGATAAGCGTGAGTGCTATGGATGGCGTTCTCGTAGGGAGACGGGAGCGGATCCATAGTGGTGTATTGATATGGTGAATATGTGGACTCGTGTGCGCCACCTCAAAAGAGTTACTTGCAGTCGTAGTTTAGGATAGCCACTGAGTCAAAGCTGGCTTGCTGCAGTTAAACCCCACCATCCCCTTTGTTGATAATGATGCATAAGTAGATAATTCTGATGTAAGTCTTGTTGGGTACATTTGTACTCACGTTTGCCTATTTTATATTTTTGCAGAGAGACTTCAGTCTCACTAGTAGTTCCCTGTGGACTTCGACGTTTAGCTTGTTACCTCAGCTACGATCTTTTGCCCTCGGCAGGATCTGGTGGGTAGTCAGGCTTATCAGCCTTTTTCATTTGTAGATGTCTGTATTCAGACATGTTAAGCTTCCGCTTGTTCTTTGACTTGTATGCTCTGAATGTTGGGTCGTGAGACCCATGTTTGTAATATCTCGCTCCTCGGAGCCTATTGAATAAAATACTTGAGTTGTAGAGTCATGTTGTGATGCCATGTTGTATTTGCACATATCGAGCATATTGTGTGTATGTTATTCAAATGCTTGGTATGTGTGGGATCTGACTATTTGTTATTTATCCTTAGTAGCCTCTCTTACCGGGAAATGTCTCCTAGTGCTTCCACTGAGCCATGGTAGTTTGCTACTGCTCCGGAACACTTAGGCTGGCCGGCATGTGTCCTTCCTCATTCCTGTGTCTGTCCCTTCGGGGAAATGTCATGCGATGAATACCGGAGTCCTGTTAGCCCGCTACAGCCCGGTTCACCGGAGTCCTGCTAGCCCAGTGCTACAGCCTGGATTCACTCGCTAATAACCGACACGTTCGATGCTGGGTCATGGATGCCTGTCCCTGTAAGTTTATGCCACTTTGGGTTTACGACTAGCCATGTCAGCCCGACCTCCTTATCATATGGATGCTAGCGACACTATCATATACGTGTGCCAAAAGGCGCAAACGGTCCCGGGCAAAGGTAAGGCGACACCCATGGAAATACCGTGGGTGAGGCCGCAAAGTGATATAAGGTGTTACATGCTAGATCGATGTGGCATTGAGTCGGGGTCCTGACATTACCTCTTGAAGAAGCAAAGTGATGCGCTCTCAGCCCACCCCAAGTGACCCTTGGAAAGGCTCCCGAAGAAGCGCTTCTCAATTTTTTTGAGCAACTAGAATGCTCCTCAATTAGTTGCTCCACTGAAGTGCTAAATAGGATCTGCCGAACAAAAAAGAATTGAGCGACCCGCACGTGGAAGCTAGCGAACCCGAAGTGGCTCGGCTAACTTGCATTGCACGTAGGCGTTGCGGCCGGCCAATCCTATTTGCCGCCTGCGGGCGGCAAACAGTCAGGGCTTCACTGAGGATGAGACTTGCCTGAGCCCCACGCGTGTGCCCATCTGTGCTCCCGCGTACGTGGCTTTATTTAATTGGAACAAAATAAGATCCGGACCCATCCCATTAAAATCAGGGGGAGATGATTAGATTAGAAAGGAAAAAGGAAAAAAGACAACCGTAGGATGAAGTGGGAGTACGGATGGGAGCATGCGGAGGGAGCAGGCAAGCAAATCACCCCTTGGGCAGGCCCACGTACGGTTTTCGTTCGCTGCTGTTTCTTTGTTTCTTGCGTGTTTTTTTCCTTCTATGATTTTTTTGCTTCCAGTTTTTCTCACTATTATGTCCGGTTTTTGGTTTTTTATTTTGGTTTTTTACTTTTCTGTTTTGGTTTCTTTTTCCTTTCATTTTATTCTTTTATGTTTTCTTTTTTATTTTCTGTTTATATTTTTCTTCTCTTTATTGCATATTATTAAAAAGTTCACAGCGCATTACAAAAATCTTCATCGCATTAAGAAAATGTGCATCATATATTATGAAATAGTTCACCTTGCATAATAAAAATGGTTATCATGTATTAAAAAATGATCATCATATATTATGAAATTGTTCAACATATATTAAAATATGTTCATTGTGTATTTGAAATTTATTCATCACATATTAATGAATTCTTCAACGTATACTACAAAATGCAATTTGTGTATTTGAAATTTGTTCAATGTTTTTTTACAAAAAGTTCACTATATTTTAAATTTGTTCAGCATATATCATAAAAATGTTCATTATATTAAGAAAAAAAGGGATTTATGGTTGTATTGCATACTTTAAGCTAGGCCCTGCGCTAGCATCGCTAGAATCTAGCACGACGTCCGGAGTTCAATCCAACTCATGCGCTTCTTTTTTCGAATTTTTGCTCGACGCGTGATAATTGGGCCAGCCCGTTTGCGCGTCGCTTCAGCGAGATCACGACGATCGGACGCACACGGGCGACATACAGGAGCTTTCGTTGCGGCCTCCAGTTAGGATCTGCCAAGTATGGGCAACTTAAGCAAATGCATGTGGTCTCTCTCTCTCTCTCTTAGAAAAAAGAGGCAAATGCAAATTTACCTAAAAAAACAGAAACCTTTTTTTTTGCGGGATAAAAAAAAACAGAAACCTAAGCAAATGCAAATCATAATTTATCTTTAAAAAAGAATACAAATCAGAAAATGATAGACACCACAGCGCCGACGAATGCATGCTAAAAAAAGGCCAATGAACGTACGAATTTGGTGTGACCCGCAGTAATTTCCTTCCGCTTAATTCCATCAACGCCGACGCTGATTTCTATAAAGCCGATCAGGCTAGGCTTCGAATCGTTGGTTGCTTGCTTCGAAAGGGCTTTTGCTTTCGGCCTACTGCGAGATCAGGTTCCGCATCTGTTAACTCTTTTTGGCGTGAGTGTCTGTTCCACCTGATTGTTCTTGTTTTAGTAGGAACATGGGCTACGTGCGGCAAGTTCTTGTTGAAATGCTACTGCGTGTGAGCCATTGAAGTAGAAAGCCTGACTTGATATCTTTGCTTGCTTCACCAAATCCTCGTTGTTACGTACCATGATCTACCTTTTTCGATGTGGGATTTTTTTTCTCGATTATTGTATACGAAGCTTGAAAAAAGACGATTAAAACACGTCAATCAATCATGTACGCCCTTTGTAACTAAATATAAGACATTTTGCAGTTCAAATATGGAGGTAGTAGAGCGATAGAGACAGTATGTTCTTTATATTTCGGGTGTTACACCTATCATTATCTCGTTCGTTGGTAATTACTATCTCTATCCCATAATGTAGGACATTTTTTGACACTAGTTATTGTGTAACTCTCCTGCCAGCAGGGTTTCCAGCTTCGATTTGGAATAAGTAATAATGCATTTTATTTACATTATCACCCAAGAACTTGTAAATCCAACTTGGAGTTTTGCAATTTATATGCCATTAACTCTAGCTCTCAGAAGTATGGATCGTTTGCTGTGACTTAGGTTGTGAGGGCTTGTCATCCAAAAAATTAGTATTGACTATTGACCTTACAAACCTCTATTATTTATTTCTCAACGTCAACGATAATTGATGTCGTTTCTTAAACAAAAGTAATGTCATATGTCAAAATAAGTTCGTAGAGAGTGTAGAATCAACAAATTATTCCAGTTCACGGTTGTCATGTACTCTTGCACCTTGCCTTCACATGGCTTTGCGCAGGGTAGGCGGAAGTTCACTCTAGCTCATTTCTGGTTAAGCGTCCAAAGTATTCTATCTCACTGAAGTTCTCTATGGTTGATCCTTCGTTTCTTTTTTTAAAAGGGACTTCTCGTTTCTGTCGTAAAATAGAACTCTCGCTCATGCATGATATGTTCTATCTGTACTGAAGGCTGAAGCTAGTGGTTCTAAGCATCTCTGTGAAACACGGGAAAACTCTAGACATCCATGTTAAAACTATAATGTGAGCATATTCCACTATAGCTGTTAAGTTATTCCCTTCTCAGTATCATGTGATATATTATCTGTAACTAGATCAGATACAATGTGACTGGCTTGCACTGCTTGGCTGGTCGCATGTTCAGCAGTTAACATCTGCTGACTTAATTGCATTATTTTCTCCATTATTCTACATGCCTGTCATTGAGCTTCTCTAAGCATCAAGACGGTAATACAGTTAGCAGACGTTGCAACAACTAAAACATAGTACTATTATTTTAGCTTCATCGCATGTATTGTTAGTTAGTTCATAAACAGTATTGACTTAAATGGTTCTGTGGCCTCGGTTGGCCAAGGTATAGATTATTGATCAATCTCTAATCAAGCTTATGGAGAATTTTTTTATGAAGCTATAGTACCAACATGGAGTTTACGAGTGACACTGACACAAATAGTATATAAGAAGCTTTTTTTAGCCAATCGTATCTGAGAACATAAAGAAGTTTCTGCTTACAATCACATGGAATCCAAATGACTAAACTAATGTTGGTTGATGAAGGCCACCAATAATTAATCAATGTGACATCTCTCGTCCTTACATTATTTTCAGGAGCGCCATTTTTTCATTCATTTTTTCTTGTTGTCGCAACTATACAGTACTAAAGTTACCTACTTGCCGTTGGACTCTGTTGGCTTCCTAGGATGAAATGATTAGCTTAAACTTAACTTAGCTTTTTCTATGATACATATATTCCTCGGATGAAGCCCTGACTTGACATTTTGGCATTGGCATTATTTCCAATATACATATATGTTCACTCACATTCTTTTTTACCATATATTAATGAACTCAATTACAACGGAGTGTGATCAAGTGGAAGTTATTTGATGACATGTATTCTAATATAATTTCCAGTTCCATGTGATGAATTTAAACAACTTTCTTTGCTTCTTTAAAAGTAGGGAAATCTCGGCCTCTACATCGATTGATGCACACAATCATCTATTGTTGTACCCTAAAATAATCATCTATTATTGCAATATTTCAAGATCCAAAATATCTCTGTAGTATTTCATGTTTTTAAATTTTGAATGCACGTATTCTAAAGCATTATTATCCTTTGAGAACGGATGGGGTATGCAGATAATCATGTGACTATATCGATTGCAGATAACGATACAAGGTTCTTCCTCATGGACTTCTCATAAGGGCATGATGGTTTCCAGCCTAGCTATAGGGCACTTCTTCATCAAGGACGAGAAATCAGAAAAGTGAACCAAAAGAAAGGTATCTTTCTATATCTGTCATGTGGAACTACTATTTTAAAACGTGTATGATAATGTAAACTAGCACTTCTCAAATCAGACCTTACATCAAGGATTGAATATTTGAATCTGATCGTATGATTGCAATCAGAGTTGGGTTGACAAGCTTCTAGAAAATGCAACCGCTTGAATTCTAGAAAATGCCATTTGGGATACCTAGGTGCCCAGGCTCCTTGCCTTTCCACCACTTGTTTGCATTTGGATGTGTGCTGTCATAACGGGTATGTTTGTTAATGGATCATTCCATTTGAAAACGTTAATCAAATTAATTATGACATAATCACTAATTGAATGCCATAAATAAGGCCCCACACACATGCATGGCAACGTTTCATGTTGGGAGACATAATAGGAGAGAGAAAATAATAATTAATGCGTCATAATTAATTGTCTCTTATTTCTTGCCATGTTTGATGTTTCAGAGATGGAAGGTACATGATACTCACTAGGAAAGAGAAAAAATATTTGTAAATAGCAGGGTATGCAGGAGTATTTTAGTTGAATTACTAGCACCTACACGTGGGTTTCTTGAGTATGTGTATATTTTTATTAGGTGTAACACCAACACAAAAATAGTTGTTGACACCAGATTTTGGCACGGTCAATAACTTATTTAAGATGGCGTCAAATGGAGAAGTGATCTTCATGAAAGAGTTTCGTATTGTCGATATGAACATCTTTGAAGTTTGGGTCACCGCAGTCCGATTTCATCTTGAAGGCCGAAACTATGCTCAAAGTACTAAGATCTTATATTTAGAGTACAGTTTGGCTGATTAAGCCCCCAAGACGACCTTAAATGGAAACATTATCTACATGGATTGTCTTCGTCTCGTCGAAACGATCGATTTTGATATAAAAATCGTCCAAATCCGAGTTCGTATGCAAAAGTTAGAGCAATCGGAGTGCAGCCCTGTCACGAGGCGAAATATGGCGCGCCCCACCAGACGCCATGTCTGATGGGTAGCGCGAGGATAGCCTGTTTTGCGTGACCGATTTGACTCTCAAGATGACTTCTGATCAAAAAACTTTCAACATAAAAGTTGTTCGTCTCGTCGAAACGGTCAAGATTGCTTTTAGGCTCGTTTCCATCCGAGATCGTTTACCACCACAGAAAAAACCCGTAAGATGCAGCCAGTTTAAACCGAACAGTTTTGGAAAGTTCGGACAAAACCAATCCGAATTTGACTAGGGTTTTGGACGTGAATCCAAGCCTTTTCCTTGCACGAGAAGTCCAGCCGCCTCTTATATACCTAAGGGGTGACGGCCAATTAAACAACACACAATCGATAATCAATCTACCACTTTTTATCTTTTACCTTTTCTCCTTAACCCTAGTTCTTCTTCTTCCTCGTTCTTCGCTCGTTCTTCTTCATTGCGGGGAGGCGAACCTCGAGACCCTAGGGGCGATCAGGTCGGCCTAGGGCAGCCCATAGCCGCCGCGCGCCCAGACGGGGTCCCTCCCGGGCGTGTGGGGTTTCGGGTCCCAAAAGCGCCGGCTTGCTGTCTTGCGTATCGCGCTGGAAGTCGGCCTCCCGCGGTGTGAGTTGCGGAGCATCTCCCTCAGCGTCGTAGGTACACATCGACGTGTTCGTGTGACGCGTTCCAGCGTCAACACACTTTTTGGCGACTCCGCTGGGGACGAAGCTTTGAACGGTCTCCAGCCCGTTCTTGCTACAAAGAGATCGTCATCTAGGGTTTGCAATCTACAAAGGTAACATGAATACCCAATTCACTTATGTAGATGCAAATAATACATATGTTGTTGCTAGATCGTCTAATGAGCATATTGTATCGGCTAGCCCTAGTTTTATCAATCATGCATCTAATTATGTGCAACAGCCGATTCAGAATAATCTTCATGCTTCAACTTCATATAATTTTAGCAACATGCAACATATGTATCCTAACTCCCATGCATCGGCAACCCCACAAATCTATATGCCGATGAACAACATGAGGAGTTCGGTTAGTCATGTTGAGACACCCCATGTAGGAACTTCCAATAGTATGCAACAAAGTGCTTCGACTTTTTATTCATCGGCAAATAACTTGTAGTATGTTAATCCAAACGTGCCGGTGGATAGGGGAATTGGCCATGCCACTACTAGTTATTCGGCCAATTACCCTCAAACATCGTGTGCTACACCTCATGCTACGAATTTTTCGGCACCATACGCAATTGTAGATATTTGTGATTCGGCTCCGCACCTTCATGCTCATGGCCGAATAAGTGAGAATTCTACCAGAGCGCATGTGTCTTTACCTAGTAACGTAGCATATCATGTTGCCCCTGCACAATTACAGAAATTCGGCAACACACCATTGCCGAAAGCGTCTCAAAGTATTGGGGGGCAATCCGATGAAGATTGGGCTGAAATTGGTCGAAAAAAGCTTAAAGATAGACTAGCTACAATGTTTGCTGAATTTAGACAAGAACAAGCAACCTTGCAAATCAAAGAAAGAAAGAGTGGTGATTCGGATAACAAAGTTAATTCGGTTATTAAAAAAGCCGAATCAAATAGTATGTGTACCGAATCTATCAAAGAAAAAGAGGATGCCAAGGCATTGGAGAGTCATTCAAAAGTGGAACAAAGTATTATTCAAGTGATACAACCATCATGCTCTCCCAACGTAATTGAAGAGGTATGTCTAGCAAGTGACTTGCCTATCTTCCGATTTGGTCGCAACTTTATTGTCGATGCTTCTATAAGAAAAATTCTAATAAGTAATTTTGAAAGACCAATGAAGAAGGGTAATTTACTTGTTAGCAACAAAATTGTTATAGACTATATCGGTCAACCCATTGCACCATTTATAAAGACCGATAATGACTTATTGTTGTGGCCAAAGCTTTCCCCGTTGCTTTATCTTAAGTTCATATCTAGTTGGGTAGCTTTGCTTATTTCTTACTTGGCTTGCACTTTGTCTCAATTGAGAGATGTGTGTTCTAAATATTTTCGTATCGGAAGTTTAAAGCCAAGGTTAATTTCTTCTGAGAAATCCGATGCTAATATAATATCTTATCCAAAGACACCGGAGATAGAGTGGAAAACACAATGTATAGCCGAATGGGAAGATTCTAAATCTGAACCATTCGTTTGCTTATCTTCAAAGCCGTTCACACAGCAAGATCGGCTAGAAAGCAAGAACTTTACCTTCAATTCAAGCATGTGTGACCAAATATTTGATTTATTGCTGAAAAATAATTACATAAGAATTCTTGATCACCATGTCAAGCCATCAGTTCAAGGACGAATGTATTGTAGGTTGCATCATTTGTTCAAACATAATTTTGAGGATTGCAATGTGTTTCGTCAAATAGTTAAATCGGCCATTGAAAAAGGACGATTGAAATTTGTTGAGACACCAAGAGATGACCAGTCTATTCCGATTGGTCTCAATGGCAGAAAGTTTTTGCATCGGCTGCTTCAAGCCGATCCATTTAAAGAGGAGGTAAAAACTGCAGGTGATGGGGTCAAGCTTTCAAGTAAAGAAGTTGTTGAAGAGCATAATGAACATAATTTTGGGGGTGAGAATTTCATCGAAGCTACAACGGAGACGCCAAGGACTGGGGGCAGCAAGCAAATCCAATGATTGGTGCAAGTACAACCAAAGGAAACAAAGGCCGAAATAAGCCCAAGTGTAAGAGATCAAAAATCACCTTCGCTGAACTATTGGATAAATATCAAAAGAAGAGTGAAGAGAAGAATGCTTATCGGCCAAATCATGCAAAGAAACCAAGATCACCCCCAAGGCGCAAATATGAGGATTGGTATTGGCAAAGTGATAATTTTAATGCAACATATTCATATCCTTATTTTGGGCCGCCAATGCCAATGCCGTGGATGCCTCCCTATGCTCATATAGATACATAATCATCATGGGACAGGTATGATACAAGGGCACATTCTCCATCTTATTCTAGACCATCTCATCAATACTATGCAGCTCCAAGGAGATCAACATTTGAACAATCACGCGTCAAAGACCGTTTCAATCATAAAGAATCGGTCTGGTGCACAAGGAAGAATAAGGAGGTGGTCGAGCAAATCTACCGCGTCAAAAGAGATGGTCGTAAGAGTGCCACTTCAGATATGATCTCAAATGAAAAAGAGCCAATTAAAGTGTTGACATTGGCTACAAAAGGCAACGAGGCAAGTCAATCAAGTGCCAAATCTGAAGGGAAGAAGTTGAGAGTGCACAAGGTAAAACAAGAATTGCCATTACTTCAAATAAAATCGCAGCTGGGATGCCCACTCGACTTATCGTATTGGCAAAAGAAGGAGTTGCGGAAGCTTAGTGCACAAGAACTTGAAAAGAGAAATTTGGCGTGGGTTCCCAAAGTAAATATTCAAAATAAGAATTATGTGCGAGATTCCTTTACAAGGAGTGCGACAAAGGTGAAGAAGGAAAAGAGTGAAAGCTATGAAGGACCAAGCCGAAGGTTTCAACATCTTCAGTCCACACATTATCCATTTTCTTCAACAATGCCGTTGATGCCTATGCCATGGAATTCTTCATCAGGTATGGTTGGTTACCCTCAATGGGATTATTTTAATCCATGGATAAAATATAATTTCTTACATCATGAAAGGGTATTACCAAATCATTATATGTTCGATTAGCTTCACTTTTGTTGCTAATCTAAATGGCCGATATATACTTATCATCTTAAGAATATGCAAAATGGCCGATGGAGTGTTGACATCATCCTTAGAACAAGCCATGCGGAAGTTATTTTTCGGCACACAAACTTTGCCGAAAAACAGGGAGGCATGTGTTGACACCAGATTTTGGCACGGTCAATAACTTATTTAAGATGGCGTCAAATGGAGAAGTGATCTTCATGAAAGAGTTCCGTATTATCGATATGAACATCTTTGAAGTTTGGGTCATCGCAGTCCGATTTCATCTCGAAGGCCGAAACTATGCTCAAAGTACTAAGATCTTATATTCAGAGTACAGTTTGGCTGATTAAGCCCCCAAGACGACCTTAAATGGAAACATTATCTACATGGATTATCTTCATCTCATCGAAATGATCGATTTTGATATAAGAATCGTCCAAATCCGAGTTCGTATGCAAAAGTTAGAGCAATCGGAGTGCAGCCCTGTCACGAGGCGAAATATGGCGCGCCCCGCCAGACGCCATGTCTGATGGGTAGCGCGAGGATAGCCTGTTTTGCGCGACCGATTTGACCCTCAAGATGACTTCTGATCAAAAAACGTTCAACATAAAAGTTGTTCGTCTCGTCGAACGGTCAAGATTGCTTTTGGGCTCGTTTCCATCCGAGATCGTTTACCACCACAAAAAATACCCGCAAGATGCAGCCAGTTTAAACCGAACAGTTTTGGAAAGTTCGGACAAAACCAATCCGAATTTGACTAGGGTTTTGGACATGAATCCAAGCCTTTTCCTTGCACGGGAAGTCCAGCCGCCTCTTATATACCTAAGGGGTGACGGCCGATTGAACAACACACAATCGATCAATCAATCTACCACTTTTTATGTTTTATCTTTTCTCCTTAACCCTAGTTCTTCTTCTTCCTCATTCTTCGCTCGTTCTTCTTCATTGCAGGGCGGCGAACCTCGAGGCCCTAGGGGCGATCAGGTCGACCTAGGGCAGCCCATAGCCGCCGCGCGCCCAGACGGGGTCCCTCCCGGGCGTGTGGGGTTTCGGGTCCCAAAAGCGCCGGCTTGCTGTCTTGCGTATCGCGCTAGAAGTCGGCCTCCCGCGGTGTGAGTTGCGGAGCATCTCCCTCGGCATCGCAGGTACACATTGACGTGTTCGTGTGACGCGTTCCAGCGTCAACAATAGTTTCATTAGGTATAATACCCAACAACTACATACCCGAAATATATATGGATATGCTAGATGTAAAGTACTCACTATATTTTTCGCCTATATGCATACTCGACGTATTTCGCCAGAACAACCTACCCGACGTGAAATGTATGAATACATACCCAAAAAATATGTATATATGCGACATTTATTGGTACGTATGTTGGAAATATGCCCTAGAGGCAATAATAAAAGTATTATTATTATATTTCTTTGTTCATGATAATAGTCTTTTATTCATGCTATAACTGTATTATCCGGAAATCGTAATACACGTGTGAATACATAGACCACAATATGTCCCTAGTGAGCCTCTAGTTGACTAGCTCGTTGTGGTCAACAGATAGTCATAGTTTCCTGGCTATGGACATTGGATGTCGTTGATAACGGGATCACATCATTAGGAGAATGATGTGATGGACAAGACCCAATCTTAAGCATAGCACAAAGGTCGGTTAGTTCGTTTGCTAGAGCTTTTCCAATGTCAAGTATCTCTTCCTTTGACCATGAGATCATGTAACTCCCGGATACCGTAGGAGTGCTTTGGGTGTACCAAACGTCACAACGTAACTGGGTGACTATAAAGGTGCATTACAGGTATCTCCAAAAGTGTCTGTTGGGTTGACATGGATCGAGACTGGGATTTGTCACTCCGTATGACGGAGAGGTATCTCTGGGCCCACTCGGTAATGCATCATCATAATGAGCTCAAGGTGACCAAGTGTTTGGTCACGGGATCATGCATTACGGTACGAGTAAAGTGACTTGCCAGTAACGAGACTGAACAAGGTATTGGGATACCGACGATCGGGTCTCGGGCAAGTAACGTACCGATTGACAAAGGGAATTGTATACGGGGTTTGACCGAATCCTCGACATCGTGGTTCATCCGATGACATCATCGAGGAGCATGTGGGAGCCAACATGGGTATCCAGATCCCGCTGTTGGTTATTGACCGGAGAGTCTCGGTCATGTCTGCATGTCTCCCGAACCTGTAGGGTCTACACACTTAAGGTTCGGTGACGCTAGGGTTATCAGGAAGACAAGTATGTGATCAACGAATGTTGTTCGGAGTCCCGGGTGAGATCCTGGACGCTAGGAGGAGTTTCGGAATGGTCCGGAGGCAAAGTTTTATATATGGGAAGTTGTTAAATGGACACCGGAAAGTTTCGGTGTCATACCGGTATTGTACCGGGACCACTGGAGAGGTTCCGGGGGTCCACCGGGAGGGACCACCCCTCTCGGGGGGCCACTTGGGCTGCGTAAGGATAGCAGCCAGCCCCTAGTGGGCTTGGCGCGCCCCCTCCCTTGGGCCCATGCGCCTAGGGTTGGGGGGGAAACCCTAAAGGGGGCGCACCCCCTTTGCTTGGGGGGCAAGCCCCCCACCCTTTGGCCGCCGCCCCCTCTAGGGTTTCCCCTAGAGGGCCAGCCCCCTTGCCCCTTCCCCTATATATAAAGGGGTGAGGGGAGGGATGCAATACAACACAACTCAAGGCGCAGCCCCTCCCCTCCCCAACACATCTCCTCCTCCGTACGTGCTCGGTGAAGCTCTATCGGAATACTGCTGCACCAACTGCACCATGCCGTCGTGCTGCCCTTGGAGCTGCCTTCCTCAACCTCTCCTTCCTCCTTGCTGGATCAAGACGGAGGAGACGTCGACCGTCCCGTACGTGTGTTGAACGCGGAGGTGCTGTCCGTTCAGCACTTGGTCATCGGTGATCCGAAACACGACGAGTACGACTCCATCATCACCATCCCCTTGAACGCTTCCGCACTCAATCTACAAGTGGTATGTAGATGCAAACTCTTCCCTTGACTCGTTGCTTAGATGAACTCATAGATGGATCTTGGTGAAACCGTAGGAAAAATTTTAATTTTCTGCAACGTTCCCCAACAGTGGCATCATGAGCTAGGTTTATGCGTAGTTCTCTTTGCACGAGTAGAACACAATTTTGTTGTGGGTATGGATCTTGTCAACTTACTTGTCACTACTAGTCTTTTCTTGCTTCAACGGCATTGTGGGATGAAGCGGCCTGGACCAACCTTACACGTACGCTTACGTGAGACCGGTTCCACCGATTGACATGCACTAGTTGCATAAGGTGGCTGGCGGGTGTCTGTCTCTCCCACTTTAGTTGGAGCGGATTCGATGAAAAGGGTCCTTATGAAGGGTAAATAGAAGTTGACAAAATCACGTTGTGGTTATTCGTAGGTAAGAAAACGTTCTTGCTAGAACCCAATTGCAGCCACGTAAAAGATGCAACAACAATTAGAGGACGTCTAACTTGTTTTTGTAGCGATTGATCATGTGATGTGATATGGCCAGAAGTTGTGATGAATGATGAATTGTGATGTATGAGATCATGTTCTTTGTAATAGGATTCACGACTTGCATGTCGATGAGTATGACAACCGGCAGGAGCCATAGGAGTTGTCTTTATTTTTGTATGACCTGCGTGTCATTGAAGAACGCCATGTAAACTACTTTACTTTATTGCTAAACACGTTAGTCATAGAAGTAGAAGTAGTCGTTGGCGTGACAACTTCATGAAGACACGATGATGGAGATCATGGTGTCATGCCGGTGACAAGATGATCATGGAGCCCCGAAGATGAAGATCAAAGGAGCTATATGATATTGGCCATATCATGTCACTACTTTATATAATTGCATGTGATGTTTGTTATGTTTTATGCATCTTGTTTACTTAGGATGACGGTAGTAAATAAGATGATCCCTTACAACAATTTCAAGAAGTGTTCTCCCCTAACTGTGCACCGTTGCTAAAGTTCGTCGCTTCTAAGCACCACGTGATGATCGGGTGTGATGGATTCTTACGTTCACATACAACGGGTGTAAGACAGTTTTACACAGCAAAAACACTTAGGGTTAACTTGACGAGCCTAGCATGTACAGACATGGCCTCGGAACACGGAGACCGAAAGGTCGAACACGAGTCGTATGGAAGATATGATCAACATGAGAATGTTCACCGATGATGACTAGTCCGTCTCACGTGATGATCGGACACGGGCTAGTCGACTCGGATCGTGTAACACTTAGATGACTAGAGGGATGTCTAATCTGAGTGGGAGTTCATAATTTGATTAGAACTTAATTATCATGAACTTATTCTAAAACCTTTGCAAATATGTCTTGTAGATCAAATGGCCAACGCTCATGTCAACATGAACTTCAACGCGTTCCTAGAGAAAACCAAGCTGAAAGATGATGGCAACAACTATACGGACTGGGTCCGGAACCTGAGGATCATCCTCATAGCTGCCAGGAAACAATATGTCCTAGAAGGACCGCTAGGTGACGCTCCCGTCCCAGAAAACCAAGACATTATGAATGCTTGGCAGTCTCATGCTGATGATTACTCCCTCGTTCAGTGCGGCATGCTTTACAGCTTAGAACCGGGGCTCCAAAAGCGTTTTGAGCATCACGGAGCATATGAGATGTTCGAGGAGTTGAAACTAGTTTTCCAAGCTCACGCCCGGGTCGAGAGATATGACATCTCCGACAAGTTCTATAGTTGTAAGATGGAGGAAAATAGTTCTGTCAGTGAGCACATACTCAAGATGTCTGGGTTGCACAACCGTATGACCCAGCTGAATATTAACCTCCCTGACGAGGCAGTCATTGACAGAATCCTTCAGTCGCTCCCACCAAGCTACAAGAGCTTTGTGATGAACTACAATATGCAGGGGATGGTAAAGACCATTCCTGAAGTATTTTCTATGCTGAGGTCAGCAGAGGTTGAAATCAAGAAAGAACATCAAGTGTTGATGGTCAATAAGACCACTAAGTTCAAGAAGGGCAAGGGTAAGAAGAACTTCAAGAAGGACGGCAAAGAGGTTGCCGCGCCCGGTAAGCCAGTTGCCGGGAAGAAGTCAAAGAATGGACCCAAGCCTGAGACTGAGTGCTTTTATTGCAAGGGAAAGGGTCACTGGAAGCGGAACTGCCCCAAATACTTAGCGGATAAGAAGGCCGGCAAAACAAAAGGTATATTCGATATACATGTAATTGATGTGTACCTTACCAGTACTCGTAGTAACTCCTGGGTATTTGATACCGGTGCCGTTGCTCATATTTGTAACTCACAGCAGGAGCTGCGAAATAAGCGGAGACTGGCGAAGGACGAGGTGACGATGCGCGTCGGGAATGGTTCCAGAGTCGATGTGATCGCCGTCGGCACGCTACCTCTACATTTACCTACGGGATTAGTTTTGAACCTTAATAATTGTTATTTGGTGCCAAGTTTGAGCATGAACATTGTATCTGGATCTCGTTTAATACGAGATGGCTACTCATTTAAGTCTGAGAATAATGGTTGTTCGATTTATATGAGAGATATGTTTTATGGTCATGCTCCGATGGTCAATGGTTTATTCTTAATGAATCTCGAACGTAATGTTACACATATTCATAGCTTGAATACCAAAAGATGTAAAGTTGATAACGATAGTCCCACATACTTGTGGCACTGCCGCCTTGGTCACATTGGTGTCAAAGCTCCATGCTGATGGGCTTTTAGAGTCTCTTGATTATGAATCATTTGACACATGCGAACCATGCCTCATGGGCAAGATGACCAAGACTCCGTTCTCCGGAACAATGGAGCGAGCAACCAACTTGTTGGAAATCATACATACCGATGTGTGCGGTCCAATGAGCGTTGAGGCTCGCGGAGGATATCGTTATGTTCTCACTCTCACTGATGACTTAAGTAGATATGGGTATGTCTACTTAATGAAACACAAGTCTGAGACCTTTGAAAAGTTCAAGGAATTTCAGAATAAGGTAGAGAATCAATGTGACCGAAAGATAAAATTCCTACGATCAGATCGTGGAGGAGAATACTTAA
This sequence comes from Triticum aestivum, assembly GCF_018294505.1. Taxonomy (NCBI): domain Eukaryota; kingdom Viridiplantae; phylum Streptophyta; class Magnoliopsida; order Poales; family Poaceae; genus Triticum; species Triticum aestivum. The sequence goes on from NC_057810.1 coordinate 492,075,846, forward strand.
GTCACGAATTTGGTACACACTTAAGGAAATGTGGAATCGTTTCACAACTCACGCCGCCTGGAACACCTCAGTGTAACGGTGTGTCCGAACTTCGTAATCGCACTCTATTGGATATGGTGCGGTCTATGATCTCTCTTACCGATTTACCGCTATCATTTTGGGGATACGCTCTAGAGACAGCTACATTCACTTTAAATAGGGCACCGTCAAAATCCGTTGAGACGACACCGTATGAATTATGGTTTGGGAAGAAACCTAAGCTGTCGTTTCTGAAAGTTTGGGGATGCGATGCTTATGTCAAGAAACTACAACCTGAGAAGCTCGAACCCAAGTCGGAAAAATGCGTCTTCATAGGATACCCTAAGGAAACCATTGGGTATACCTTCTACTTAAGATCCGAGGGCAAGATCTTTGTCGCTAAGAACGGATCCTTTCTGGAAAAAGAGTTTCTCTCGAAAGAAGTAAGTGGGAGGAAAGTAGAACTCGATGAAGTACTACCTCTTGAGCGGGACAGTGGTGCAGCTCAGGAAGATGTTCCTGTGATGCCTACACCAACTGAAGAGGAAAATAATGATAATGATCAAGGTACTCCGGATCAAGTTGCTACTGAACTTCGTAGGTCCACAAGGACACGTTCCGCACCAGAGTGGTACGGCAACCCTGTCCTGGAAATCATGTTGTTAGACAACGGTGAACCTTCGAACTATGAAGAAGCAATGGCGGGCCCAGATTCCAACAAATGGCTTGAAGCCATGAAATCCGAGATAGAATCCATGTATGAAAACAAAGTATGGACTTTGACTGACTTGCCCGATGATCGGCGAGCGATAGAAAACAAATGGATCTTTAAGAAGAAGACGGACGCGGATGGTAATGTCACCATCTATAAAGCTCGACTTGTCGCTAAGGGTTATCGACAAGTTCAAGGGATTGACTACGATGAGACATTCTCTCCCGTAGCGAAGCTGAAGTCCGTCCGAATCATGTTAGCAATTGCCGCATACTATGATTATGAGATATGGCAGATGGACGTCAAAACGGCATTCCTTAACGGACATCTTAAGGAAGAACTGTATATGATGCAGCCGGAAGGTTTTGTCGATCCTAAGAATGCTAACAAAGTATGCAAGCTCCAGCGATCCATTTATGTGCTGGTGCAAGCATCTCGGAGTTGGAACATTCGCTTTGATGAGATGATCAAAGCGTTTGGGTTTATGCAGACTTATGGAGAAGCCTGCGTTTACAAGAAAGTGAGTGGGAGCTCTGTAGCATTTCTCATATTATATGTAGATGACATACTCTTGATGGGAAATGATATAGAACTTTTGGACAGCATTAAGGCCTACTTGAATAAGTGTTTTTCAATGAAGGACCTTGGAGAAGCTGCTTATATATTAGGCATCAAGATCTATAGAGATAGATCGAGACGCCTCATAGGTCTTTCACAAAGCACATACCTTGATAAGATTTTGAAGAAGTTCAAAATGGATCAGTCCAAGAAAGGGTTCTTGCCTGTGCTGCAAGGTGTGAGATTGAGATCGGCTCAATCCCCGACCACGGCAAAAGATAAAGAAGAGATGAGTGTCATCCCCTATGCTTCAGCCATAGGATCTATTATGTATGCCATGCTGTGTACCAGACCTGATGTAAACCTTGCCGTAAGTTTGGTAGGAAGCTACCAAAGTAATCCCGGCAAGGAACACTGGACAGCGGTCAAGAATATCCTGCAGTACCTGAAAAGGACAAAGGACATGTTTCTCGTTTATGGAGGTGACGAAGAGCTCGTCGTAAAGGGTTATGTCGATGCTAGCTTCGACACAGATCTGGATGACTCTAAGTCACAAACCGAATACGTGTATATGTTGAATGGTGGAGCAGTAAGCTGGTGCAGCTGCAAGCAGAGCGTCGTGGCGGGATCTACATGTGAAGCGGAGTACATGGCAGCCTCGGAGGCAGCACATGAAGCAATTTGGGTGAAGGAGTTCATCACCGACCTAGGAGTCATACCCAATGCGTCGGGGCCGATCAAACTCTTCTGTGACAACACTGGAGCTATTGCCCTTGCCAAGGAGCCCAGGTTTCACAAGAAGACCAGGCATATCAAGCGTCGCTTCAACTCCATCCGTGAAAATGTTCAAGATGGAGACATAGATATTTGCAAAGTACATACGGATCTAAATGTCGCAGATCCGTTGACTAAACCTCTCTCGCGAGCAAAACACGATCAACACCAGAACTCTATGGGTGTTCGATTCATCACAATGTAACTAGATTATTGACTCTAGTGCAAGTGGGAGACTGTTGGAAATATGCCCTAGAGGCAATAATAAAAGTATTATTATTATATTTCTTTGTTCATGATAATAGTCTTTCATTCATGCTATAACTGTATTATCCGGAAATCGTAATACACGTGTGAATACATAGACCACAATATGTCCCTAGTGAGCCTCTAGTTGACTAGCTCGTTGTGGTCAACAGATAGTCATGGTTTCCTGGCTATGGACATTGGATGTCGTTGATAACGGGATCACATCATTAGGAGAATGATGTAATGGACAAGACCCAATCTTAAGCATAGCACAAAGGTCGGTTAGTTCGTTTGCTAGAGCTTTTCCAATGTCAAGTATCTCTTCCTTCGACCATGAGATCGTGTAACTCCCGGATACCGTAGGAGTGCTTTGGGTGTACCAAACGTTACAACGTAACTGGGTGACTATAAAGGTGCATTACAGGTATCTCCGAAAGTGTCTGTTGGGTTGACACGGATCGAGACTGGGATTTGTCACTCCGTATGACGGAGAGGTATCTTTGGGCCCACTCGGTAATGCATTATCATAATGAGCTCAAGGTGACCAAGTGTTTGGTCACGGGATCATGCATTACGGTACGAGTAAAGTGACTTGCCGGTAACGAGACTGAACAAGGTATTGGGATACCGACGATCGGGTCTCGGGCAAGTAACGTACCGATTGACAAAGGGAATTGTATACGGGGTTTGATCGAATCCTCGACATCGTGGTTCATCCGATGACATCATCGAGGAGCATGTGGGAGCCAACATGGGTATCCAGATCCCGCTGTTGGTTATTGACCGGAGAGTCTCGGTCATGTCTGCATGTCTCCCGAACCCGTAGGGTCTACACACTTAAGGTTCAGTGACGCTAGGGTTATCAGGAAGACAAGTATGTGATCACTGAATGTTGTTTGGAGTCCCGGATGAGATCCCGGACGTCACGAGGAGTTCCGGAATGGTCCGGAGGTAAAGTTTTATATATGGGAAGTTGTTAAACGGACACCGGAAAGTTTTGGGGTCATACCGGTATTGTACCGGGACCACCGGAGAGGTTCCGGGGGTCCACCGGGAGGGACCACCCCTCTCGGGGGGCCACTTGGGCTGCGTAGGGATAGCAGCCAGCCCCTAGTGGGCTTGGCGCGCCCCCCTTGGGCCCATGCGCCTAGGGTTGGGGGGGGGGGGGGGGGAAACCCTAAAGGGGGTGCACCCCCTTTGCTTGGGGGGCAAGCCCCCCACCCTTTGGCCGCCGCCCCCCTCTAGGGTTTCCCCTAGAGGGCCGGCCCCCTTGCCCCTTCCCCTATATATAAAGGGGTGAGGGGAGTGCTGCAATACAACACAACTCAAGGCCCAGCCCCTCCCCTCCCCAACACATCTCCTCCTCCGTACGTGCTCGGCGAAGCTCTGTCGGAATACTGCTGCACCAACTGCACCACGCCGTCGTGCTGCCCTTGGAGCTGCCTTCCTCAACCTCTCCTTCCTCCTTGCTGGATCAAGACGGAGGAGACGTCGACCATCCCGTACGTGTGTTGAACGCGGAGGTGCTGTCCGTTCAGCACTTGGTCATCGGTGATCCGAAACACGACGAGTACGACTCCATCATCACCATCCCCTTGAACGCTTCCGCACTCGATCTACAAGTGGTATGTAGATGCAAACTCTTCCCTTGACTCGTTGCTTAGATGAACTCATAGATGGATCTTGGTGAAACCGTAGGAAAAATTTTAATTTTCTGCAACGTTCCCCAACAACATACACATAAATTTCACATCTAGGTATGTATGTACAGAGAAATATCTTGAGTATGAAATTATATATTGGATACTCCTAAGTTTCACATATTCGTATCTCAGATATACACATACCAAAAAATGACAAGTATATTCGTACAAAGAAATAAAAAGGAGACGTGCCAAATTAGAAAGCTTAAAATGATTGACACGGTCTCAAACATGGATATATTTACATGCAAGTAAATTAGGGAAAAAAATCAATGATGATGCACCTCACTTAAAACAAAAAAGCCTTAACGGGTTGGACCCGATCAAGGTGTCCAGGCACCTAGGTGCCCTAAACAATTTACCTAAGTAAATTAACTAAGTCCTAGCTATTATAGTACTGCCCGCAACCAGCAGCCCACCCTGTTATCGTGCTTTGGTGGCTTCCTTTGAGATTCGTTATTGCTGCATGCTCGTCAATTAACAGGTTGTCTTTTGCATTTTAGTTTCTTTGTTGAGTAACATGAGCTAAATTGCTTTTGACTATAACTTAGGTGGACCTTGTAACAATTGGATACATCTTTAGGACTTTTCTTTCTTCGAATGGGCCATTTGTTTACAAGTTGTGACTTTATTTTAGTTTCAGTAACTTCTCTTTTATATGTGAGATTTCAATCCAAGAGTCCTTTTTTTACAGCGGAGTTGGTTACCTCTCAGGTTTTGAAAAAACCGCTTGAAAAAGATAAGCGGTTAGTCGATTTTCTTATCACACTGGTCTATTGAGCTGTCACACGTATATACAACTTTGGTTTAAGGAGTTGGATGTACAAGCAGCATTCCTGCTTAGTACAAATGAAGGCTATCAAATAGATTGAGAAGCTACCAACCAAAAAATGAAAATGATCATAAACATGTATTGAACATAACTAACAATGAAACATCACAAGTAGGATGTAACTTCATTGCATAACTATTGACTTTCGATCTTGCATAGGGAATCACAAACCTTAACGCCAATATTCTTACTAAAGCATAATTACTCACCAACATGACTCACATATTACTATCTCCATATCCCAAAACTATTGCAAGGAATCAAAGTTTATAATATCCAATGATCTTTTCATGATTTTTTATTATATCCCTCTTGAATATTCATCACTTTGGGACCAAATTCATATCTCGTGCAAATTACCATTGCTATTATCAACTCTCAAAAAGATTTAAGTGAAGCACGCGAGCACGAATATTTCTTCAAAAAAATTCATATCATCTCTCAAAATAATATAAGTGAAGCATGAGAGTGCATTTCTTTAAAACATAATCATATTAACTCTCAAAATAACGTAACTAAAGCATGAGAGTGCATTTCTTCAGAACATAATAATATCAACTCTCAGAATAATTTAAGTGAAGCATGATAGTTCAAGTATTTCTTCAAAATTTAATCGCCATCGTGCTCTAAAAGATTTAAGTGAAGCACTAGAGCAACTGCCTAGCTCACATAGAGCAATTCTAACAAATCATGATAAAGTATAGCTCTCTCAAATAGGTGTGTTCAGTAAGGATGATTGTGACAAACTAAAAAGCAAAAAGCAAAGATTCCTATCATACATGATGCTCCAATAAAAACTGATGATATGTGACAAATAAAAATATAGCTTCAAGTAAAATTATCGATGGTCATTAGAAGAAAGAGGGGATGCCTTTCGGGGCATCCCCAAGCTTAGTTGCTTGGGAGTGCTTGAATATTATGTTGGGGTGCCTCGGGCATCTCCAAGCTTGAACTCTAGCCCCTCCTTATTCCTCATCCATCATGATCTCACCTAAAACTTGAAAACTTCAATCACACAAAACTTAACAAAACCTTCATGAGATCCATTAGTATAAGAAGACAAATCACTACTTTAAGTACTGTTGCAAACCCATTCATATTTTGTGATTGCATTATACCTATTATATTCTAACTTTACCATGGCTTATACCTCCCAATACAATCCATAGGTTCATCAAAATAAGCACACAATGCAACAAAAACAGAATCTTTCAAAAACAGAACAATCTGTAGAAACTTGAATTAAGCTCATACTTCTGTTATTCCAAAAATTCTGAAAATTAGGAAGACGTGGGAAATTTGTATATCAATTAATTAAAAAAATCAGAGCAAAAACACATTTCTATGAATTTAGAAAATTCTAGAATTGGGCACAAAAGTTTCTGTTTTTCCACAGAATTCAAGTCAACTATCATCCATCATAATCCTAAAGGCTTTACTTGCCCAAACACTAATTAAAACATAAAAACACAATCATAATAGTAGCATAATTGTGTGAACACAAAAAAACAGAAAGTAAACAAGAAACATGATAACTATTGGGTTGCCTCCCAACAAGCGCTATTGTTTTATGCCCCTAGCTAGGCATAATGCATAATTTCAAGTATTGTAGTAAAATGAGGGAGATCATCCATGCTCATCTCATAATCCTTCCTTTAAGCAGCAAGATTTCTTTGTGGCAAGGGAAAATAATCAAAAGGGATAAATTTAATAGGGTACGGATCCATAAGATCAAGTTTGGGAGGAGGAGGTTCCTCCCTTGGCCCTTTATATGTGATGACTATCTCTTCATTATAAACATTCCTTTGATTATGCTCCCTAACACTTTTCTTAAGCATATGTCCTAGTCCATTATTTTTTATAGCAAATTTATCATTTTGTTCAGAAATTTTATCAATCAAAACGGATGGGGGAACCTTTTTCCTTAGATTTTCATTGTAAGCAGCATAATCCAGAGATTGTAGTCTCCTTATCTCTTCTTGATTAAAAATAATCTCTTCTATTGGGGGACAACCACAATTACATTATAATGAGCAAATATTTCATGCGCTTCTTTCATAATATGCCCAAATTCACAAGCTAGAAATCTAGTGGTGACATGCTTAACAGAAGGATCATTGGTATTCGAGAATTCTAGAAGGATCCTTTGTATGGAAGGATGCATGTGAACAAATTGTCTTTCAAGTTCAACTATAAGCAAAGATATTGCATCTGCAAGACTAGAAGTTTTATTAAGAATTGACCCTCCTAGCATAGGCAACGTACCAACACAAGTAAAGAAATCTTGGATGACACCTTTTCCAATAATATTACTACTACCTATACGAAGTTTTTTAGTATGGATGATAGTAGTTTCTTTTTCATGAGGATCATCATTATCAAGATTATCAAAATTTTCTTTAGCATATTCTTTTTTAGATTTAGACATGATGACCAAAACAAACAATAAGGCAAACAAGATAACAAGCAAAAAGCAAATGGAAAATATTTTTGTATTTTTGTAAAAACTTCTTAGAAGTGGCGGAGATGAAAACAAGAGGCAAATGGCAAATAAAGTAAATGCAAGGAGATGAAAGTTTATGCATAGGTACTTGATAGATGTTGATGATGTCTCCCCGGCAACGGCACCAGAAATTCTTCCTTCTACTTGTGAGCTGCGTTGGGATTTCCCCGAAGAGGGGAGCATGATGCAGTACAGTAGAGATAAGTATTTCCTTCAGTTATGAAACCAAGGTTATCAATCCAATAGGAGAACCAAGCAACGCTATGTAAACATCACCTGCACACAAACAACAAATACGTGCAACCCAGCACGTAGAGGGGTTGGCAATCCCTCAACAGTTACGAGCAAGATTAAATTGTATAGTTTTTGATAGATAGATCTGACAAAAATACAAAATAAAATTAATAAAATAAAATTACAGCAAGGTATTTTTAGATTTAATATATGATAAAAGATAGACTAGGGGCCATAGTTTTCACAAGAGGCTTCTCTCGAGAAAATATCATATGGTGGGTAAACAAATTACTGTTGGGAAATTGATAGAAAAGCAAATAATTATGACGATATCCAAGGCAATGATCATACATAGGCATCACGTCCAAGATTACTAGACGAAAAAATTCTGCATCTACTACTATTACTCCACACATCGACAGCTATCCAACATGCATCTAGTGTATTAAGTTCATGGAAAAACAGAGTAATGCTTTAAGCAAGATGACATGATGTAGACAAGATAAACTCACGTATGAATAAACCCCATCTTTTTACCCTTAATACCAATGATACATACGTGTCATGTCCCTTTTTGTCACTTGGATTGAGCACCGCAAGATCGAACCCATTACAAAGCACCTCTCCTTGGCAAGATAAATCAATCTAGTTGGCCAAACCAAACCAATAAACTGGAGAAGAAATAGGAAGCTATATTAATCATGCATAAAAGAGTTCAGAACTCAAATGATGTTCATGGATAGATCTGATCATAAACTCACAATTCATCGGATCCCAACAAACACACCACAAAAAGTCATTACATCAAATAGATCTCCAAGAACACCTAGGAGAACATTGTATTGAAGATCAAAAAGAGAGAAGAAGCAATCTAGCTACTAACTATGGACCCGTAGGTCTGTGGTAAAATACTCACGCATCATCACAGGGGCAGCAAGGTTAATGAAGAACCCCTCCGTGATTGATTCCTCCTCCGGCAGAGTGCCAGAAAGGGTCCCCGGATGGGAACTCTCAAGAACAGAGGCTTGCGATGGTGAAAAAAGCATTTCGTGGACTCCTGGGTAGGTTTCCTAATTTTATAGAATTTATAGAGGCGGAGTTAGGCCAAACGGAGGTCTGTGGGCTCCACTAGGTACCAGGGCATGCCCCAGGCCCCTGGTGCACCCTGGTGCCTAGTGGGCCACTTCTTCGTCTTCTCGTTCCTTCTCGAAGCTTCCAGGGTATATTATTACTAAAAAAATCTCCAAAACGTTTCGTGGCATTTGGACTTCGTTTGGTATTGTTTTTCTACAAAGTAAAAAACAAGCAAAAAGAACAGGCACTAGGCACTAAGTTAGTAGGTTAGTCCCAAAAAATGATATAAAGTTGCTTGTATATATATAAAACATCCAAGATAGATAATATAATAGCATGGGATAATAAAAAATTATAGATACGTTGGAGACGTATCACCTATCCCACGAGTAGTTACCCTCATGTCAGTTTTGTATGTTATATGTAGTACTTGCCAAAACCGAGAGTATGTACGTGTAGTGCATATTATATAATAATATTTGAGTAGTATATATACCACTTTTTAGGTAGTATGTACATTTCTTAGTATGTTTTTTTATATGTATAAATATGAAGGTACTTTTGAAATATAAAAAAACTATGGAGTCACATGCACTTTTTTCATATAACTTACTTTGACATATCTTAGATATAGTATATGGATATACTTGAAATGATAAAGTAGTATATATAATACCACATGGTACTATATCATCATAAACTGACAATTAATCACACCGCAATAAAAACACCGAGAATTACATCACATAGATCACAATCATGTAGGGCGACTCCTGATCCTTGTATTGAGAAACATGGGAGAGAAGATGCCATCTAGCTACTGTTATGGACCCCCACAAGGATTACTCACACATGGACATGGTGGCAGCGAGATTGCTGAAGATAGCTTCGCTGATGATTTTCGCCTTCGACAGTATATAATAAATGGTCTCCATATTGGATCATCGTGGACGCATGATGCCTATGGTGACAGAAAAAATCCTTGACAAATTTTTCTGAGGGTTTTCGGGAAAATATAAAGGAAGCAGAAGGAAGGGGTGGTGGATTGGTGCCTCATGGGGGCCCACACAACCTCTAGGTATGGCCAGACCCCTTGTCGTGTGTGGCCCATAGGCTTTTCTGGTGGTTCTTGGCTCCCCTGTTTCCATTTAGATCCAAAACTTTGTGCTGTAATTTTTTTATTTTTATGGTCCCCCAACAATGTTTTTCTGAAAAGTCCAAATAATGTGCAGAAGAAACAACTGACATTGGGCAGTAAATTAATAGGTAAGTCCAAAAAAATGTTGTGAGAGTGCTGCAATAATGATATAGTAGTAGTATTGACATAGAAAAAATTATAGATACCTTTATCAAGTGCCATCATCGACCTCTATCATAGACTTAACTTTTCAACGAGAGCCTTGTGCCACTCTACCTTTCTGAACCCCTTGGAGTTGGGCAAGCCACCTTCCATCTACAAGAGCGGGCCACAATATGCTTCTATCATGTCATACCTCGACGTCGCCACCTCTAGACTGCCAAATTGTCATGGAACCATATGCACTGACACAAGAGGATAAGCCCCGTCTTCGTTGTCCACTACACGAGCTATGAGGTGCATCGATAGGAGGAAAGGAGTGGTAGCAGTGGGATCTAGGGTTTCCACCCGTGTTGCCCTTAAAAGGGGCGATGTGCTAGATTGGAGAAAAATAGTATGATTCTTTGGTCCGGAGGATCATGTTAATAATGAAAAGTAGCAGCAAGTGTGAAAGTGCAACTAATCCCTGGGTGGTTTTGGTAATTCATAACAACATCTCATTGAACTAATATCCATTCAAGTCAAAGATTTCAGGATGTTCAATGATTGGCATGGAAATGACTATTGATTGTGGACCCCTCAATATGCTAAGGACATGGATTGGCAAAAGCTCAAGACTCTACATTTTTGGTTAAGTGATCCAAGATCACATTGAGTCCATAGGAAAGCCAATACTATTAAAAGGTGATGAGGTGTTTCTTAATGATCTATTTTCTCAAGTGCTTAGTGATATTGCTCCAAAACCCTCAACCACTTTCTCCATCCAAATATGTCCAAATCCTACATTCTAACTCAACCCCACCAAAATTCCCTATCCGGAGCCACCGAGTTCTTCTGGACATAGCCACTGCCAAATCCTAACAAATCGGATCCACCAATATGGATCTCGGTCACACCGAGATGGCCTTGCCAACTCTATGTTACTAGTTGCAATTATTTTACTCCCACCGAGTTTTGCAATCAGTACCACCGAGATGGCTTGCCAACTTTCGATTGCCTTATTGCTTCACTTCGGTCCTACCGAGTTGATGCAATCGGTGCCACCAAAACGAGGTTTGCCCTTGCCATTGCACATCGGTCCCTCCGAGTTATTCCAGTCGGTCCCACCGAGATCCTAACATTCATATCTTTTACACAGGTCGATCCCACCGAGAATTATGATCATGCCACCGAGTTGGGTCAAAAGTGTGTAAACAATTGGATTTTGTGTGGAGGCTATATATACCCCTCCACCCCCTCTTACTCAATAAGAGAGCCATCAAAACGTGTCTACACTTCAACTACTCATTTTCTAAGAGAGAACCACCTACTCATGTGTTGACATCAAGAGATTCCATTCCTACCATTTGAACCTTGATTTCTAGCCTTCCCCAAGTTGCTTTCCAATCAAATCCTTCTTCCACCATAGCCAAATCTAGGAGAGAGAGTTGAGTGTTGGGGAGACTATCATTTGAAGCACAAGAGCAAGGAGTTCACCATCAACACACCACCTGTTACCTTTTGGAGAGTGGTGTCTCCTAGATTGGTTAGGTGTCGCTCGGGAGCCTCCGACATCATGTGGAGTTGAACCAAGAAGTTTGTAAGGGCAAGGAGATCGCCTACTTTGTGAAGATCTACCCGAGTAAGGCAAGTCCTTCGTGGGCGATGTCCATGGTGGGATAGACAAGGTTGCTTCCTCGTGAACCCTTCATGGGTGGAGCCCTCCATGGACTCGCGCAGTCGTTACCCTTCGTGGGTTGAAGTCTTAATCAATGTGGATGTACGATAGCACCACCTATTGGAACCACGGCAGAAATCTTCATGTTCCCATTGTGTTTGCCTTCTCCAAACCATTCCTTTACTTACATATGAAATGTTTTCCTTTCCGCTGCTATACTCTTAGAATTGCATGTGTAGGTTGATTGCTTGACTTTTTATGATTGCTAAAATCAGCCTATAACTAAAATTGGGAAAATGTTAAGTTTTATTTGGTCAAGTAGTCTAATCAACCCCTCTAGACTTCTTTCGATCCTACAAGTGGTATCAGAGCTTCGGTCTTCGTAGGCCTTGGTTTCCTTTGCTTTGGTCACCATAGCCTTGATTTCACAACCTAGGAGAGTATGGCATCTAGTGAGGGTAACTATCATCGTAGAGGTCCATATTTTGATGGTACAAATTTGCTAGTTGGAAGCATAAGATGAAATTGCATATTCTTGGTCATAATCCTGCTGTTTGGGCTGTTGTTCATATTGGTTTGCAATGTGAATTCTTCGAAGATGGTAGAGAACTGGATCATGAAGCGACCGCGGAAGAATGGAAGATGTTGCAATACAATGCTCAAGCTTGTGACATTCTCTTCAATGGGTTGTGCCCCAAGGAGTTCAACAAAATCAGCTGCCTTAAGAATGCAAAGGAAGTTTGGGATACTTTGGTTGATATGCACGAAGGTACCAAGTCCGTCAAGGAATCCAAGTTGGATGTGCTCCAAAGTCAACTTGACAAGTTCAAGATGAAGGATGGTGAAGGAGTCGCCGAAACGTATATTAGGATTGCTCTCATCACAAATGAGATTGCCGGCCTAGGAAGTGAAGAGATGACTGACAAATTCATCATCAAGAAGATACTTAGAGCTTTGGATGGAAAATATGATACCATGTGCACATTGATCCAAATGATGCCCAATTACAAAGATCTCAAGCCCACAAAAGTCATTGGAAGGATTGTTTCTCATGAGATGTCACTCAGGGATAAGGAAGAGCGCCACAATAAGTCAGGTGGTGCATACAAAGCTTCAAGTGATGCTACTACAACATCAAGTGACAAGCTAGTCTCCAATGAGGAAATAACTCTAATGGTGAAGAACTTCAACAACTTCTACAAGATTCGAAGCAAAGATAGAAGCTCCAAGTCAAGGTCCTACAATGATATAAGATCTTCTAGTCGTGACCGTAATTGCTATAACTGTGGAAGACCCAGACAGTACTCAAATGAGTGTACGACACCCTAAAATAAAAGAGAAGACTCACCCAAAAGGATAAGTAGAAGAGATGAATCACCTCATAGGGAGAGAAGGAGTAGAGATGATCGCTATGAACGAAGACCCTCTTGAAGAAGCAAGGATTCGAAAAGGAAAGACAAGTCATCAAAGATCTACACAAGACGATGGCATCAAGCTCATGTCGGTGAATGGGTTTCCGGTTCCGACTCCGACAACTACTCCGAGAGAAGTTATCACTCCGACTCCGACTATACTCAAGATGAAGGTGTTGCCGGACTTGCTCTAGCGTCATCCAACTCCCACGACATATTTGATTCACCAAATGAAGGAATCGGAAGATGCTTCATGGCTAAAGGCCCTAAAGTATCACACCCCGAGTATCTTGATTTCAGTAGTGATGAAGATGATTTGCTAGGTGATGAAGATTTACTTGTTGACAAAACTAGTGATGAAAGCTATAGTGAACCTGCTAGTAATCATGCTAGTCAAGATGAAACGAATGGCAATGATAAGAAGGAGATTGAGCGTCTAACTAAAGAACTAAACACTCTTAAGTTAGCTCATGAAACAACTCAAGAGGATCATAGAGAGCTCCTAAGAACTCATGAGAAGCTACACTACGAGAAGCTAAATTTAGAGCAAGAGCATGAGTTTCTAAAAGCTATCAATGATGATCTTTGAAAGAAGAGTTCTTCTTACATTGCCAAACTTCTCCTCTTGTCTACTTATATGCCACAAGTAAAATCTAGTAACAAGAGCAAGAAAGATTCTTCTTCTAGTAGTAACAAATAACCATGCTAAATCCAATATTGTTTCTTCTAGTAATTCTCTTGATTCCACTAATGAGTCTCTTAGCCAAGTTACACTTGAGCAAGAAAATAGCTTATTGAAGGGAATTATAGAGAAATGTGTTTACAAGAGTCTTGCTGGGAGTAAGCAATTTGAGGAAATTGTACGCAAGCAAGGAAGGCACCGGAAGAATCAAGGTGTTGGTTTTGAACGAAAGTTCAATGCCAATGGAGTTGAATGGGAAGAAGATCAATACCCCAACATAGAGTTTGTTCCTCAACAAGAGAAGTATGACCCCACTTGTTTTGAGGGAACACGAGCTCAAGATGATCTTCCACCACAAGACCACAAGCTAAAAGGCAAGGAAAAACTTCAAAAAGAAATTGATTCATTGAAAGAAGCACCTAAAGCCATGGTCAAGTGGGTTCCCAAAACTTCATCAAGCTCTACGTCATCAAGTTTGACTACAACACCAAGGATTCCTATCAAGTTGATGTGGGTCCCAAAGAAGAAGACCTAAAGTGTTCTTGAGGGTGACTTCGTCAACAAACTCATTCATATTCACTTTGACAAGAACTTGTGCAACCAACTTACACATCTTGCACTAGTTCAAGGAGTCACAAACCCTTTTGTTTGTAAGACAAGGGACAAGGTATTCAATGCATTGATGGACATCATCATATGTTGTCGGTATTGGGGAAAGTTTCATGGGAAACAAAAATTTTCCTACGCTCACCAAGATCAATCTAGGAGATGAACATCTACGATAGGAGAGATTGCATCTACATACCCTTGTAGATCGCTAAGAGGAACTGTTAAGAAATGCGGTTGATGTAGTCGAACGTCTTCGCGATCCAATCACGATCCGTCCCGCGAACTCCGATCCAAGTGCCGAACGGACGGCACCTCCGTGTTCTCATCACGTCCGGGATCTCATACGGGACTCCGAACAACCTTCGGTAACCACCATAATGACTCAACTATACTTATACCGTCACCAAACGTTAAGTGTGTAGACCCTGCGGGTTCGAGAACTATGCAGACATGACCGAGACACCTCTACATTCAATAATCAATAGCAGGACTTGGATGCCCATATTGGTTCATACATATTCTACAAAGATCTTATCGGTCGAACCTCGATGTCAAGGATTCAGCTAATCCCGTATGCAGTTCCCTTTGTCTATTGGTATGTTACTTGCCCAAGATTCTAACGTCGGTATCTCCATACCTAGTTCAGTTTCGTTACCAGCAAGTCTCTTTACTCGTTCCGTAATACAAGAACCTGTGACTAACTCATTGGTCACATTGGTTGCGAGCTTATTGTGATGTTGTATTCCCAAGTGGGACCTGAGATACCTCTTCATCATACAGAGTGACAAATCCCAGTCTTGATCCATGCCAACTCAACAGACACCCTCGGAGATACCTGTAGAGCACCTTTATGTCACCCAGTTACGTTGCGACATTTGGTACACACAAGGCACTCCTTCGGTGTCAGTGAGTTACATGATCTCATGGTCATAGGAACATATACTTGACATGCATAAAAACAATATCAATGAACTTGATACGATCAATGCTACGTTCATAGTTTGGGTCTTGTCCATCACATCATTCTCCTAATGATGTGATCCCGTTATCAAATGACAACTCATGTCCATGGCTAGGAAACCATAGCCATCTTCGATTGATGAGCTAGTCCGATAGAGGCTTACAAGGGACATCTTGTTGTCTATGTCTCCACACATGTATTTGAGTTTCCGGTCAACACAATTATAGCATAGACAATAAACGATTATCCAGTTTGAGACTTAGAGTCATCGGGATCAGTGTAAAAGCTTGCATCGACGTAGCCCTTTACGACGAGCTCTTGATCACCTCCATAAATGTGAAACATTTAATTAGTCCTTTTCAGGTACTTAAGATATTATTCACCGCTGTCTAGTGATCCACTCCTGGATTACTTTGAAACTTTCCGGTCATACTTATGGCAAGGCTGACATCTGGTCTTGTGCACATCATCGCATACATGATAGAGCCTATGGCAGATGCATAGGGGATGACACTCATCTTTTCTCTATCCTCTGTAGTCGCTGGGCATTGAGTCTGACTCAACTTAACACCTTGCAAAACAGGCAAGAACCCCTTCTTGGACTGATCCATTTTGAACTTCTTCAAAATCTTATCAAGGTATGTGCTTTGTGAAAGTCCTATCAAGCGTCTTGATCTATCTTTATAGATCTTGATGCCTAATATGAAATCAGCTTCTCCTAGGTCCTTCATTGAAAAACTCTTGTTCAAATATTCCTTCACGCTTTCCAAAAGTTCTATATTGTTTCCAATCAGCAATATGTCATCCACATATAATACCATAAATGCTATAGAGCTCCCACTCACTTTCTTGTAAATACAAGCTTCTCCATAAACTTGTATAAACCCAAATGCTTTGATCACCTCATCAAAGCAAATATTCCAACTCCGAGATGCTTGCACCAGTCCATAAATGGATCGCTGGAGCTTGCACACTTTGTTAGCATTCTCCGGATCGAAAAAACCTTCCGGTTGCATCATATACAACTCTTCCTTAAGGAAAATGTTAAGGAACGCTGTTTTGACATCCATCTGCCAGATTTCATAATTGAAAAATGCAGCTATTGCCAACATGATTATGACGGACTTAAGCATCACTACGGGTGAGAAAGTATCGTCGTAGTCAACTCCTTGAACTTGTGAAAACTCCTTTGCCACAAGTCGAGCTTTATAGACGGTGAAATTACCGTCCGCGTCCGTCTTCTTCTTGAAGATCCATTTATTCTGAATGGCCTTTCGCCCTTCAGGCAATACTTCCAAAATCCCTATTTGTTTTCATACATGGATCCTATCTTGGATTTCATGGCCTCTAACCATTTGTTGGAATCCGGGCCCACCATCGCTTCTTCAGAGCTCGTAGGTTCATCATTATTGCTGTCCAATAACATGACCACCAAGACAGGGTTGCCGTACCACTCAGGAGTAGTACGTATCCTTGTCGACCTATGAGGTTCTATAGTCACTTGATCCGAAACTTGATGATCAATATCATCAACTTCTTCTTCAACTAACGTAGGTGTTACAGAAACATCTTTCCGCGTTGCACTACTCACTGGTTTAAGTAAAGGTTCAACAACCTCATCAAGTTCTATTTTCCTCCCACTCAATTCTTTCGAGAGAAACTCCTTCTCGAGAAAGGACCCATTCTTAGCGACAAACACTTTGCCTTTGAAATACGAGATAGAAGGTATACCCAACCGTCTCTTTTGGGTATCCTATGAAGATGCATTTATCCCCTTTGGGTTCGAGCTTTTCTGGCTGAAGTCTTTTGACATAAGCATCGTAACCCCAAACTTTAAGAAACAACAACTTAGGTTTCTTCCCAAACCATAGTTCATACGGTGTCGTCTCAACGGACTTAGATGGTGCCCTATAAAGTGAATGCAGCTGTCTCTAACGCATAACCCCAAAATGATAGTGGAAGATCGGCAAGAGACATCACAGAATGCACCATATCCAATAAGGTACGATTACGACGTTCGGACACACCATTACGCTGTGGTGTTCCAGGTGGCATCAACTGCGAAATGATTCCACATTGTCTTAAGTTATTGCCAAACTCATAACTCAGATATTCTCCCCTTGATTAGATTGTAGGAATTTGATCTTCTTGTTGCGATGATTCTCAACTTCACTCTGAAATTGCATGAACTTTTCAAACGTTTCAGACTCATGCTTCATTAAGTAAATATACCCATATCTACTCAAGTCATCGATGAAGGTGAGAAAGTAACGATATCCATCGCGTGCATCAATGCTCATCGGAGTGCACACATCAGTATGTATGATTTCCAACAAGTCACTTGCATGTTCCATTGTACTGGAAAACGAGGTGTTATTCATCTTGTCCATGAGGCATGGTTCGCATGTGTCAAGCGATCCAAAATTGAGTGACTCCAAAAGTCCATCAGCATGGAGTTTCTTCATGTGCTTTACACCAATATGACATAAGCGGCAGGGCCACAAGAAAGTGGTACTATCACTATCAACTCTACATTGTTTGGCATCAATGTTATGAACATGTGTATCATCACTATCGAGATTCAATAAGTACAAACCCCTCACAATGGGTGCATGACCATAAAAGATATTACCCATATAAATAGAACAACCATTATTCTCTGATTTAAATGAGTAACCGTCTCGCATTAAACAAGATCCAGATACAATATTCATGCTCAACGCAGGCACTAAATAACAATTATTCAGGTTCATCACTAATCTCAATGATAATCGAAGAGCGAGCATGCCGACGGAGATCACATTAACCTTGGAACCATTTCCCACGCGCATCATCACTTAGTCCTTTGCTAGCCTCCATCTATTCCGTAGTTCCTGCTTTGAGTTGCAAATGTGAGCAACCGAACCGGCATCAAATACCCAAGCACTACAATGAGAGTTGGTAAGGTACACATCAATAACATGTATATCACATATACCTTTGTTGACGTTGGCCCCCTTCTTGTCGGCCAGATACTTGGGGAAGTTCTGCTTCCAGTGGCCAATTCCCTTGCAATAGAAGCACTCAGTTTCTGGCTTGGGTCCGGCCTTGGGTTTCTTCACGGGAGGAGCAACTGTTTTGCCACCCTTCTTGAAGTTTCCCTTCTTTCCCTTGCTCTTCTTGAAACTAGTGGTTTTATTCACCATCAACACTTGATGCTCCTTCTGGATGTCCAACTCAGTGACCTTCAGCATCACGAACAGCTCGGAGACTGACTTGTTCATCCCTTGCATGTTATAGTTCAACACAAAGCTCTTGTAGCTAGGTGCTTGCGATTGAAGAACTCTATCAGTGACAGACTCTGGCGGGAGCTCAGTTACCAATTCAGCTAGATGGTTGTAGTACCTAGACATTTTGAGTATGTACTCACTGACAGACCCGTTCTCCTCCATCTTGCAAGCATAGAACTTATCGGAGGTCTCACACCTCTCGATCCGGGCATTCTTCTCAAAGGTAAGCTTCAACTCTTAGAACATCTCATATGCTCCATGAAGTTCAAAACTCTTTTGAAGTCCCGGCTCTAAGACATACAACATGGCGCACTGAACTATTGAGTAGTCATCAACACGTGACTGCCAGGCGTTCACAACGTCCACAGTCACTGGAGGGGGTGGCGTACCAAGCGGTGCATCAAGGACATAAGACTTATGGGAAGCCATGAGGATAATCCTCAGATTGCGGTCCCATTCCACAAAGTTACTTCCATCATCTTTCAGCTTAGCTTTCCCTAGGAACACATTGAAATTCAGGGGGGCTACTGTGCGAGCCATTGATCTACAACATAAATTTGCAAAGGCAACTTTAAACTATTGTTCATATCTGATAATGAGTTCAATTAATCATATTACCTAAGAACTCCCACTCAAATCAACATCCCTCCGGTTGTCCGAGTGTAACACGATCCAAATTCACCAACCCAAGTCCGATCATCACGTGAAATGAGGTGGTTTCAATGGTGAACATCTCCATGTTGATCATATCTGCTATATGACTCGTGTTCGACCTTTCGGTCTCCTGTGTTCGGAGGCCATATCTGTACATGCTAGGCTTGTCAAGTTTAACCCAAGTGTTCCGCATGTGCAACACTGGCTTGCACCCGTTGTATGTGAACGTAGAGTCTATCACACCCGATCATCAAGTGGTGCTTCAAAACGACAAACTTTCGCAACGGTGCACACTTGGGGAGAACACAATTTTATCTTGAAATTTTAGTGAGGGATCACCCTATAATGCTACCATCGTCCTAAGCAAAATAAGATGCATAAAAGGATTAAGATCACATGCAAATCATAAGTGACATGATATGGCCATCAACTTGTGCTTTCGATCTCCATCTCCAAAGCACCGGCATGATCTCCATCGTCACCGGCATGACACCATGATCTCCATCATTGTGTCACCATCGGGGTTGTGACACCAACCATGCTTCTACTACTATTGCTACCGTTTAGCGATAAAGTAAAGCATTACATAGCGCTTAATGATTGACACGCAGGTTATACAATAATTATAGACAACCCTATGGCTCCTGCCGGTTGCCGTATGCATCGACATGCAAGTCGATATAAATACAAACATGATCATCTCATACATCAAATATATATATATATATATATATATATATATATATCATCATTTCTTTGGCCATATCATATCACAACATACCCTGCAAAAACAAGTTAGACGTCCTCTAATTGTTTTTACGTGGATGCTATGGGTATCTAGCGAGAACGATTCTTACCTACGCAAAGCCACAACAGTGATATGCAAGTTGCTATTTAACCTTCTACAAGGACCGTCTTTGTCAAATCTGATTCAACTAACACTCGTACGCGTTGGTGCTATACAAATGATTTTAACCCCTTTTCGGGACGGCACTTGGAACCATCGCCAAGTGAGTGTGGGCAATAGGGGGATCCTTCCCACATGACCCAGAAACCATCGGGGATAGGGAGCCTTGATGCATACAGTTGCCCTATATAAACATTTCTGATGTCTCGTATATCCGAAATGCTTCATGCTTGCTACTCATTTGTGCTCGCATTGCCGTCACAGTCAGAGTTTTGTGGTTTTACCTAAAACCAGGCAGATTCCAGGCACGGGAGTTTTCTAGGCACATACCAAACTGGCTCTACGTTTACGATGCCTGGCACATCACAAACAGTTCATGATTATAAACCGTGTACGATAGGTAGACATTCACCCACATTTAGTTTCCCCGCACCGTATGTGATAGTGTCTGACATCACACACGCTTTGCAAACAGCAACTATGTGCATTGTTACACACGTTTCCACTCGGTGAACTATGTAGGATTATGATGTATATTGCACATGTTGTGCTTTATTAACCGTGTGCGCCATAATGACTTGCACACAGTAATTTTGCCCTAATTTAATTGATGCTATTTAAAATTGTACCTAATTTAAACTTGAAAGTAGGCTGTAGCTTTATTCATATCCATCAGGTTCAAACAACCAATGCATTATTCAATTCACAGGTACATATGTTTAAGAATTACATAAGCACCAAATAAAGAATGATGAACCAGGGTTCTATACTTGTACTATTAAAGATGGTAAAGAAAGAGGCGACAGTTATTCTGGTTGCTGAACAAGGTGAAGTGGAATGGCCCTATTGTGCTCTCCTGGATGCAGAAGGCACACGCGACTCTAGTCTAACCCCTTGTGATGGCCGGTCACCAATCATGCAGTTTGAGAGGTAATCTTGAGTAAACTGCTTCAGGATCCACTGCAAAGGAAAAAAGATTCAGACATTGTCATCTAACACAACTCATTACAGGAAGTAAAAAGAAGGCTACAGGGTTCTTACTTACCATCCTGCAGTTCACTGTTGTCTTGCATAAAGTGTAACCATATAGTTCGATTGACATCTTTTGACCCATTTTAATAACAATCTTTATCAGTTTCCTCACTTGATGCTGGTGCATGAATATCTCATTGCCCCATATGCAGAAAGGGTCGAAGTGTGGATCTTTGGCAATGACATGTGTACCTAAAAGCACCAAGTTAATATTAGAAGCTAAACAACAATTGCAAAATGATGTAGTACAACACTCTCCATCCCATTATTTAAGATTTTATACACATATATCTAGACATCATCAGAACATTAAGGTAACATGAACATTAAGGTAACACTCTTCCTTGTTGCTATGTAGCTCAGGATTGCATATTTAGTCATTTAGTACAATGCATGTTGCTATGTAGCCTCAGATATATTAAATATGGCCCTAGTTAACCTACTGATAAATGGGTTACAAATATATTCACTGAAATGTTCGATTCGACGATCAGCCCCCAGGCTATATGGTACCAGCTACCGAGATCCTGAACAATGAGTACGTATAAGCAATGCGATGAAACTAACCTCAATGGAAAAAACAGCACTGTTCTCAATATTGTCCTGTATGAGTACATATAAAGGCATGTTAAGCACAACAGGTTAAACATCAACCAAATATATCCATGGTAGACAACATAATCTACAAATGATAGCTTCAGTGTGCAGGCTTAAGCACGCTAGTTAAGAAAAACAAGAAGTGGAAAGGTGTGTTAACTGCATCAGGCATAACATTTATAAACAAGCAAATAGTCATTCAAACTGGTATTGTGCAGGTCTAAAATACACTAGTTATTGTTAAAAAAACGAAAAGGCATGCTAACTGCAATATCCTTAACAACAACCAAATATCGAATTCATAGTGGTATTGTTGAAACTGATATTAATGAAATTGAATTGCACGGCAAATAGTTGCACGTATAGAGCATCACATTATGAAGAACTGAAATAAACAAGGCATAAGGCCATCTCTAGCCGATCCTATAAAAGTTAAAGGACCAAAACAATTAGTATATATATATATATATACATAGAGAGAGAGAGAGAGTCACGCTATTCGTCACCCTGGGTGAGGAATAGTTATTCTTCACCCCCTCTATTTTAACATGAATGCATCGTAATTTTACGTTTCGTAAATTTTTTCTTATTTCAGACATAAAAGGAGAACGTAAGAAAATATATAATCGCCGTAAAAATATTTTATGTTACGCAAAATTTAAAACGTAAAAACATAGTGTAAAATGTATATAAAATGTAATTTTTCTGGTCTTCTGACCTTTTTTACGCCAAATTTTACGCAGTGAATCAATATGACTGTAACTATTTGTATTTGAAACATAATTTATTTATGAAATGATCGTAAGATTACCTCGGGTGAAGAATAATGTATTCTGCACCCTGGATGATGAATAGTAACACTATATATATATATATATATATATATATATATATATATATATATATATATATATATATATATACTCCAGCAATTTTTGGCCATTTCTAGTCGATCCCCTAAACTTAATGTTGTAAACTTCAATTTGATCGAGTTCAAAGCAGGTTCAACCAAAAGTAGCATGTATTCAAACATAAACATAGATAGTTTTGCATAATCGAACATAAAACATAAATTTAAACTAAGCTAAACTACTTTCGATCGAAGTAGTGGTCGAGCCAATCCTTCCACGTCAGGTATGGTGTGCCATGTGCCGGGTCCAGTCCGATGCCGTCATCGGGGTCATTGGGGAGGGCACTCCTCCACTCGTCAACGTCGATCTCCTTGTCCTCGCCGCCCACCTAGACGCTCTCCACACCGCCGTCCTCGCCGCCTTCGACCTCGTTATCAGAGGAGAGCGCGATAACCTCACCGCCCTCCGCACCAGCAAAGATCACCCGCTCTGCCTCCATGAGCTCCGGGTGCTGTCGGCGGAGGTCTTGCATGTAGGCCTCATCGGCGGCCTCGGCCTCGAGGCGCTCTCACGCCTCGCAGTCCTCCTGCGCCATAAACGAGCTCACCACCCCTGGCTCCGGCGGAACGAGGTGGACCGGACGTGTGCCAAAGTGGAAATTGAGCCTACCGTCGCGCCGTGGTAGAGGACCTGCCTGCGGTCGTACTCCATGGCTGCGAGCTCGGCCATGTGGAAGCTACCAAGCCACCGGCGGGTTTGGGTCTCCCAATCTATAATCTCGGCGACACACGTCCCCCACCGCCGCTGCCGGACTCCGAGGTAGGACCTCGTCGGCTACCAGGTCTAAGGGAGGACGGGGAAGTCCTCGAACCGGCGTAGGGGCGCGGCGGCGAGCAGATCGGGGGACCGGCGATGGCGGATCCATAAAGATCCCGTGGAGGACGACGAGGACACCTCGGCGGCCACCTCGCCGGCATCGGGCGATGAGACCGCAATAAACCTCTCTTGGTTCATTGGCTCCTCGAGCTCCACGGCACACAGGCAGAGGTTGAGGATGTAGGCGGCGGCGACCTACCAATGGTTACCGGGGTGGTGTGTGTCGGTGAGCACAGGTTTTGTGGAGTGTGTGGTGTGTGTGGAGAGGGGGCGGGGGGGGGGGTTAAGGTGTGATGTCTACTACACAACCTTCTTCTTGTAGACGTTGTTGGGCCTGCAAGTGCACAGGTTTGTAGGACAGTAGCAAATTTCCCTCAAGTGGATGACCTAAGGTTTATCAATCCATGGGAGGCATAGGATGAAGATGGTCTCTCTCAAGCAACCCTGCAACCAAATAACAAAGAGTCTCTTGTGTCCCCAACACACCCAATACAATGGTAGATTGTATAGGTGCACTAGTTCGGCGAAGAGATGGTGATACAAGTGCAATATAGATAGTAGATATGGGTTTTTGTAATCTGAAATAATAAAAACAGCAAGGTAACTAATGAGAAAAGTGAGCGTAAACGGTATTGCAATGATAGGAAACAAGGCATAGGGTTCATACTTTCACTAGTGCAAGTTCTCTCAACAATAATAACATAGATAGATCATATAACAATCCCTCAACATGCAACAAAGAGTCACTCCAAAGACACTAATAGCGGAGAACAAACATAGAGATTATGGTAGGGTACGAAACCACCTCAAAGTTATTCTTTCGGATCAATCTATAAAAGAGTTTGTACTAGAATAACACCTTAAGACACAAATCAACCAATACCCTAATGTCACCTAGATACTCCATTGTCACCTCAATTATCCGTGGGCATGATTATACGATATGCATCACACAATCTCAGATTCATCCAACCAACACAAAGTACTTCAAAGAGTGCCCAAAGTTTCTATCGGAGAGTCAAGAAAACGTGTGCCGACCCCTATGCATAGGTTCATGGCGGAACCCGCAAGTTGGTTACCAAAACATACAAAACATACATCAAGTGGCACGTGAAATCCCATTGTCACCACAGATAATCACGACAAGACATACATCAAGTGTTCTCGTCATAAAGACTCAATCCAATAAGATAACTTCAAGAGGGAAACTCAATTCATCACAAGAGAGTAGAGGGGGGAGAAACATCATAAGATCCAACTATAATAGCAAAGCTCGCGATAGATCAAGATCGTGTGAAGTCGAGAACACGAGAGAGAGAGAGATCAAACACATAGCTACTGGTACATACCCTCAGCCGCGAGGGTGAACTACTCCCTCCTCGTCATGGAGAGCGCCGGGATGATGAATATGGCCACCGGTGATGGATTCCCCCTCCGGCAGGGTGCCGGAATGGACTCCCGAGAGGCTTTTGGTGGCTACAGAGGCTTGCGGCGGCGGAACTCCCAATCTATCTTGATATTCGATGGTTTTAGGGTACGTAGGCATATATAGGCGAAAGAAGTCGGTCGGGAAGTGCTCGAGGGGCCCACAAGACAGGGGGGCGCGCCCTGTAGGGGGGGCTCCTATCTCATGGCCTCCTCGTGGATCTTCTAACATGGACTCCAAGTCTCCAGGATGATAATCTTCCAAAAAATCACGTTGCCGAAGGTTTCATTCCGTTTGGACTCCGTTTGATATTCCTTTTCTTCGAAATACTGAAATAGGCAATAAAACAGCAATATGGGCTGGGCCTCCGGTTAATAGGTTAGTCCCAAAAATGATATAAATGTGTAAAATAAAGCCCATAAACATCCAAAAGGGGTAATATAATAGCATGGAACAATAAAAAATTATAGATACGTTGGAGACGTATCAAGCATCCTCAAGTTTAATTCCTGCTCGTCCTGGAGTAGGTAAATGATAAAAAAGAAATTTTTGATGTGGAATGCTACCTAGCATAATTCTCAATGCAATTTTCTTTATTGTGGCATGAATGTTTAGATCCAAATGATTCAAAATAAAAGTTCATATTGATAAAAGAAATAGTAACACTTCAAGCATACTAATCAAAGTAATCATGTCTTCTCAAAATAACATGGCAAAAGAAAGTTCATCCCTACAAAATCATATAGTTAGGCTATGCTTCATTTTTGCCACACAAAGATGTTCCCAACTTCTATACCCCCGATGACAAGCCAAGCAATTGTTTCATACTTAAATAATCTCAAACTTTTTCAACCTTCACGCAATACATGAGTGTGAGCCATGGATATAGCACTATGGGTGGAATAGAATATGATGATGGGGATTGTGTGGAGAAGACAAAAAAGGAGAAAGTCTCACATTGACGAGGATAATCAACGGGCTATGGAGATGCCCATCAATTGATGTCAACATGAGGAGTAGGGATTGCCATGCAACGGATGCACTAGAGCTATAAATGAATGCTCAACAAAAGAAAACTAGTGGGTGTGCATCCAACTTGCTCGCTCACGAAGACCTAGGGCATTTGAGGAAGCCCATCGTAGGAATATACAAGCCAAGTTCTATAATGAAAAATTCCCACTAGTATGAAAAATACAACTTATGAGACTCACTACATGAAGAACAAGGTGCTACTTTGAAGCACAAGTGTGGAAAAAGAGATAGTAACATTGCCCTTTTTATTTATTTTCCTTTTTTTTCTTCTTTTTTTCTTTTTTTTTCTTTTTCTTTTGGGCCTTTCTTTTTTTGGCCTTTCTTTTTTTCTTTTTTTGGGGCAATGCTCTAATAATGATGATCATCACACTTCTATTGATTACAACATATGAATTACAACTCGAACCTAGAACAAGATATGACTCTATATGAATGCCTCCGGCGGTGTACCGGGATGGTGCAATGAATCAAGAGTGACATGTATGAAAAATAATGCATGGTGGCTTTGCCACAAATACGATGTCAACTACATGATCATGCAATGGCAATATGACAAAAGTAAAGTATGTCATGATGATGATAAACGGAACAGTGGAAAGTTGC